>NC_052536.1:46351554-46651554 GCF_016699485.2 Gallus gallus | reverse complement strand
AGGCCAGTTTTGAAAATTAAACATTGTTTGGATTGCATCCTGAAAAGCATGAGGAAAACAGACAACTACAGACAAATAAAACACAAGTGTCACAAACCCATTACCTAGAATGAGTGGTTTAAAGGCTTAGACTCAGTAGCCTAAACTGAGTCCTTCCTCATAACTGTCCCTGTACAAGTATTATCAAACCACTGACAAAAAATAAACAGATTCATTGACTTGTATAATGGCAGAAAGACATAGCAGGAGAAAGAAAAATTAAGAAAAAAAAGGTTTTGTAGTGAAATTATGTTTTCCACAGTGTAAGAAAAGGATCATAGCCACAGTTAAATCATACAGGATTAGACCATAATGTATGAAAAACCTTTTTACAAACAGAAATATTTCCTCCGGATTTAGTAGAAGGTTCAACTGTAATTAATTTATAAAAGGAAAAAGCAAGCAGTACATTTCTTAAACTAACAATCCTGAGAATATAGTATGTATCTCTGGAAAATTTATTAAGCATTAGGGGAGGGAAGAGAAAAGAGAAAGAGAGAGAGAGAGAGAGAAACCAAATTGAATCTCTCTGTTCTTGCCAGTTTTTGCTGCTGTGGTGAATTATCACAAACTTCATAAATGTAAGTAAAATGGGACCCTTGAAGTCTCAGTCACTTTATTTCAACAGAATGTAACCATATTCCAATTTGCACTTGAATTAATGGGAGACTACATAGCTTTGAAAGTCTTAAAGTGCATGTCACACCTATTATAACACATTTTATTAATCAGTGACTTACATTAAGAAAGACCATCCAGACCAGCTTTCTGTAACTCTTTCAGGAGAATAAAAAAAAGAAAAAAAAACACCCTTATTTGTTCTTTGCATACAGTAGCACAATAATATCACAGATTGGTTGTGTTAAGAATTGGGAAAGTGCTATGTTGAACATTCAGCTTCACTTAAATCAACATCTGTAACAGTTAAGTCTACATATGTAATTTTTTAAGTACACTACATGTTAGTTCACTGATACCAATGGCTTCTTCCACGCTTTTTCTAGGCATCATCCTGAATGTCTAAGCTCCATCAAAACAAACATATCCTATCTTCCTCTGATGTTGTTAAAGATTAGAATTGACTTTTGATAATGCTGAGGTACTGCTATTAGTCAGTATTCATATGTGTAACACGAACTGTGTTAGAGGCTCCTGATACATAAAGGGACTACTGGTCATATTAAGTGTATAACAATGAGGACAAGATATTTTCACATGTAGCTCAGAGCAATGCAGGTATCATCACTCTGAATGCCCTAATGTTAGTATATTTTCATGAAATAGAGAAACATAAGAATTTCCTCTCTTTATTTCCATTTGATTTCTTGGGAGAGCAGGATGATGCAATCTGTATGCCCGTAATAGCAAAAGTATTAATAACTGTTATGAACATATACTATCCATATTCATTATGACAAATATAGAATAGAGAAACTATAAATAGAAATCACTGCTTCGTTGGAGTGCAGTGGGAATATTGGATATCCATAAGGAAAAAAGCAATATAAAAGGATTTAAATTGGCAACCAGGCCACGTCTGGGAATATTTATTATATACATGAGCTTTGTCTGATAATATTTATGTACATGAGGCACAGCAGCCCAGAAAACTCTTCAGAAACTTTGGAAAACCATTCAACACCACTTCCAAATGAAAAATAAATATATGTGCCATTACCTGGATTCCTTTCATATGTTTCTCATTTTTTAAAGCATACCAGTATCATTGTTTGCAAACGAGTCAATGATTTCTGTTTAAATGTTTGCATACAACCATCAGTTTAAATTATACCCTCTACAATACATGAGTGGCATGGACTGATAGGTGACAGCCCTAGGAATTAGAGTTGGAAAAGACACAGCAGCACATAATGTCCCAGTGCTATAAATTGGACTGTTCTGTCCACTTCAAGTTTAACTCAAAGCAAGCAGCCAGATTTCTGACTCCTCCACTGGGAGTCTTTTCTAAACATGATTGTGTAGACCTTTCTACCAAAACGGTTTCCTGATACAAATTTCTTGATAGTAACTCTAAATGTTCCTATTCTCAGTTTCATCTCTCCTCTCCTCACCTCTGAGTAGTATCAATTAAAAAATAAATAAATAAAATCAGAAGAACGTGGTCTTCCAAAATTGTAATATATAGCACTTTCCACAATCCAGTGTGCCAAAGAGACGGGCTATGAAGACAGCAATAGACGTTTCTAATTTTGTTTATTATTCATTTGTTCATTCTATGAGGCCTCACATAAGGTCTGTGGCTGACCTTGAATTAAATTATATCCCCACTCTGCTTACATTTCCCTGATGCACCAAACAAACAGCAGAATGCAGAACGTGGCATTTCAGCATCTTCATTACCTCTGTGTACATTATAAACTGAACCATTTCTTCTTGCTTCTTGTGGAACACTGACAAGCTGTTGAAATCTCTTACATCAGACAAATAGACTTTATTATACAAGAGAGCGCTTCATAAGTGCAAACCTTTTGGGATGACAAAAACCCACTGAATTCTCCACTTTCCACCAAAGCTGCCAGCAATTTCCTGGTTTTGGCACACTTACTAAGAAAATTTTGTTAGTGAACGCAGAAACTCTAAGCCTAAGTCCGGTTGCTGCCAGTCTGCCACACACAGAAAACAGATCTCAACTTTCACATCTGATCATTGTTTGAAGGGGCATTTAAAAGCTTATATATGGGGGGGTTTCTTTCTATAGTTGGAACATTTAATCCTACTGTTATCCAACCCATTCTGAAGAAGAAATATGTCCATGGCAAAGTCACTTCAAATTAAACTGATGTGTTATTTCATTTCTTAGGTGAAAAATGAAGGTCTGATCCTAAAAGATGTCAATCATCCTCAAAACTGGGGACTCTGAACACACTGTTGAAAATTCTTAGTGTCTTCCAGGTTAGAGCCCTTAACACTGTTAAACATCTTTTCACTTACTGCACATATTGGAATCTGTAGGCCTTAGCCATTCTTGGAGTTTCCAGGAATATATTCAGCAGAAATAATACATTACCCTGTTCAAGTGGAATTGCAATACTAAAGTCAATGAGAGAGGCTGGAGATGGAGATGAAGAAAAAACAAAGACAGAACAGATCTCCAAACAATGCTTCCCATCCAGGGCATTCACCTTTAGCATCCGAACAGTGTCTTTTGAGCTGTTACATGCTTAACTGCTCACAGGTATCAATGAATTATTTTATGAAATGATGTACATTAGAAGGCATAAAAGACATGCTATAGACTATCCTTTGCTTCTACTGAGTTTCAAGGAAGTAAAGCGTCTTGATGGGAACTATTGATACACAGAGGCCATGGAACATAGCAGCTAGTCTAGACCTAAACCATCAATTTAAACTATCCAAACCATCTAAACTATGTATGATAGATTATCTTCACTGAAGTCTCTATGTTACACTGTGCCTAAAAGGATTGATAACTGGAGAAGCAAGAGAGTAGAAAAAACTCCAGAATTAAAAATAAACCCTTAGTCTTCTCTGGCAACAGGAAACTTGAGTGGATCGGGCTAAAGAGATATGCAGTATCTGGAGAAGGACAATAGCTTGGAATAAAAAATCAATATAAATATTTATAGTAACATGGAAAACCTAATGTAAGGGATTTGAGTTAGTGCCTTAACATAACTACCAAGGTTAATTTTTCCTTCCTCTATTCAAATATCTGTTGTTGTCAAGTTATGCAGAGGGTGATGTAGCTCTCTAAAGGTGTAAGCAACAAACAGTGGGAGTTTGAATATAGAAAGGCAGGTGTATTAACTGAGCATTCATCAAAATTATTTTACTTTTCATTCTTTTTTTTTTTTAAGAAGATAAAAATCAAGAAATCAAGTTCAAATCGTTTAAGTCTCATTGAATAGTGTCTTCAAGAGCTCTTGTTAACTATTTGGCAGATGAATCACAGAAGTTTAGTTCATATGGTCTCAGAATTTTAAGAAGGATTTTTTTTTTTTTTTTAACAGTCTTCCTAATACACTGGAATTTGTGTTGGATTCTCTATATCCAAAACTGTCAAACAAAACTAACCTTTCTTCTTTTTACTTATCTACAACACACACACACAAATAAAAATGGAAAATAAAGACCAGGATACATATAAAATTTCAGGGTTTAGACTTGGTAAAATACTTCTATCTAAATGCAGATTTCTAAGAAAAAGTCCTAGAAAATTTATGCCCATCATGCAAATTGGTGCTTTATGGAGGTTTTTCAGCCAGGGCTCTTCTGTGAGACATGTATTATGTTTTGATATAAATAAGCAGGAGAACTGAGAAATGCCCTGTTCTCCAGTTATCTAGAGCTCAGGTTCACTGCAGCCAATGTTATGCTTTTGCATAATAACTATGCCCTGTATGTTGGCTTATATATAAACAAAGTCCTGTTATTAACATGGTGATAAATTTGTTCCCATAGTTACCACCACAGCCAAAAGTGGAGTCATCATTCATAAAAAAACTTCATAAAGAAATAGCCAGCAAAACTATTTCTTTTCATAACTGCATTGGCTTCAGAGGACTTAGGCCAGACTGAATTTTACCCAGTTCATTTTAGCATTTATTATTAATGATGTGGGACTGAACTTCAACATACAAAACTTAGTGAGCAGTTATCTGAATACATGGCAATTTTCAAAACCACAGGGCTTCTGGTGTGGTAATTTACCTAGCAATACCCACAGCCCCTTCCCTGCTGCTTACTCTTACAGAGTACTGCAATGACCACAAGCATGCCCTTACATTCTTTGCCTTTTCATTCTTCACATCTCAGTGAAGGTAAATGTTTAGTGATCTTGTACTTCCTTCAGCACAGGAGTCTTTTAGGTTCTATTTGCTTGATTTATTTGTTGAGTATGATTATTTTTAAAAACAACATAAACATCTACAGCAATTGTGAACATGTTGACCTGATGGGTTTCTGCATTTATTCATACAAAAAGGCTTTTGTCTTGTCTACAAGACAAAACAGCAAGATCTTGTTTCAAGACCCAAGCTTGCTTCTTGCTATAGCTGTAAAAAAATAAAAAAAATAAATACATCAGGGAGGCATACAATATGCTAAAATGATTAGAATGAAGGATGTGAGCAAATGAAATCTAAACTATAGAGTCTTCACTGAAGAATGGATCCTGAGTGAGATGATGGAGATGCTTTTTTTTACAGATGTGGGTTTTTTTGGAAGGTAGTCTAACTGAACTGGAACTGAAAATGGACTGATACATTTTCATGGAGGTGTTTTGGTGTTTTTAAAACTGCCTTGCATCTTCTTGAAATTCAGCGTAAAGGCCATTTTAAACAGTTTGCAACTAAGTTTACCTAACTCTCTTTGAAAGCATCTGATGTACACAGGCCAAGGAGGAGAAACATCTAGGAGAAATACTAGTGGGTTGGGATACGGTATTCTGACAAGTTAGGAAAATTATCTCCAAGTACTAGATAAAAGATTATGATTTTTAATAAAGGTTGGGTGCTGTGCTGAATTTGTTACAGGCTGAATCTCTAATAGTGTCTGTAACCATTAGATCTTTCTCTGATCATGCTATCAGCTCCTGTTAAAGTGCCCCCAAAAGCATGAACACCTTCACAAATTACAACTGCGAGATACACAGAAGAACAAAGTTGCCCAGTGTTGACTCTGAAACACAGTGAATGTTGAGACAAAAGGAAAAGAAAAAATTATACATAAAGGCAGCTTTATTTTAAATGATTGAAACTTTTAAGCACCAATTCAACAAAGTACTTAAACATGAATTGATTGAGGCATAAGCATATGTGGTTTTGTTCAGCATAGGTTTACAGTACAGTGCAATGTTCTCCTTCAAAGACCTCCAATAACAATAACAGTTTTATTCAGTTTTATTTTTTTCTCCTCTGCTTTTTTAATTAAGGGCACTGAGACTCTGCAACCAGTACAGCTTGTGGTACAGCAGTGATATAATAAGAAATCCATGCCCAATTGGACATGAAAACTTGACAATTTTGCTTTTCAGTGTGAAAGTGTTCACACAGCTCTACCATCTAACACCGCTGACACTCTCTTAGTCTATCTCACACTGCAGCTGTTTGCATGCTGTTTCTTCCCAGCTTCACTGCTGTTCTCTACTTTCTGCCTAGCTATCTGGTGTTGGACTCAACTGCCACTTGAACGCTTTTCCCTTCCCTCTACCCGTACAACCTTGCAACTTGCTTCCAGTTTCAAGTTTAGTATGTAAGTTTGAAAACTGACTGACTTTATCAGTCACTGAATGAAAATGATAATGAGCTTCATTCCTGGTGCTTTCTGCAACTGCTTCTGACTTCAAAGGGTGCAACATGCTGTGGTGGAGGTCCCCATTTGTACCTCAGTGTTAGTAAATGTATCTGCTCTGGTACCTTACAAGCTCCAAGGAACTGACTGGTCTACTTTCTAGCCTTACAGATAGATGAATATCTCAGAGGGACAGAATGACCATTCCTGAAAACAGAACAGTTTTGCTTCATGATACTAGGGGCATTTTTTAGGATAGATACACAAACAAAACAGCTGTATAATTATGTGGGAGAGAGAGACTGTGGTCATCACCATGAGGTTTGCAGCAGAGCATTCACTACCTGTGCAGTTTATACACATTCTACTTCTGGAAATTAAGAACCAGGAAAGAACACTTTGTTTCCCTTTTGGATCTTCCACAGTGTGTATAAACAGTTATTTTTTAAATGACACCCACCAACTGTCCTCTTTTAATATTTCCACCTCCACTCCATTTCTGCACAACACATGCACGTGCATACACATACACACACTCTGCAGCCCTTGGAATCCACAGTGAGATTTGATTTCACTTACAGAGGATACTCTGCCATGACTGTCACCAAACTTATATAATTGGAAGGAAACAATAAAATGACAGATTGCTTGTTCTAAATAATTGGATAGACAGGGGAGCAAACAGTGGGTTATGAAAAATATTCCTCAAAGGATGTCAAACTTCAATAACTCACATAACAAAAAGACACTGATATCTGTCGTCCTGTCAAAATGGAATATTTTTAAGATCAAATTATAATTTTCTACATAAATTTTTAAATCTTTTTTTTTTTTTTAAGAAATATGGAGAGAAAAGTCTGAGGATCCTTGCTGAACTTCTATTAAAAATTTATATGAAATTGCTTCACTGTGTGTTGTGGGATAGAAAGTTTCTAACCTTTAAACAATGTGAAAATATTAAGCTCAATACTATTAATTAGTTTTCAGTCAGCAGAGCACACAGAGACCCTGACTGAAATCACAGTTCTAGTATGAGAAGTACTATGCACATATTTTGCCAAAGATAGTCTTTTTCTACAAGAAATTTTATCTTATAAACTGTTATTGAGGTCAAAGAAAAATAACTGCTTTATTCCTCTCAAGTGTGTTAGTAAAAGAGCTTGGAAGAAAACCCAATTTTCAAGTTGGCCTATCATCTAAACCACTCTTATTAGCTGTTGCTGTTTGTTTATTTTAGTGCATCCTAAAAGCTAAGACTTGTGCAGTATCCACCAGAATAAAACGTAGCATAACTGGGAGGAGTAAGGTACTTCCATCACCCAGTTTTGCAGATCACACTTTAGAAATGGGCACAACAGACTCTGTTTTCAATGACATTGTTCCAGGCACTACAGAGAAATTTGGGAGCAATTTCTATAATCAGATGCCGATTTTCACAGTTACTTGTGGCAGTACAACCAAATGACAGTTGTTGGCAGTCCTTCCTGATCTAGAGACATCCATCTCCATCAGCTGGAAGATTTTTGCCTTTGTGAATGCCCCATCATAGATTCACCACTGTCTTCACTTATGTGTTACATGCTACTCAAGAGTCACGTCACTGAAATCCACACAGTGTTAGAAAATGTGAAATGTGAGTTAAGACTTTATCTGTGATTTATCTGTCATTTTTGCCTGGATCGCGAATCCACTGAAATAGATGTAAAGGCTTCCACTGATAGCAGTATCCTACTTCACTCTCTGTATAGTATTAAGCTTTTCACCAAAGCAAGCTTACCCACTCACCAGGGAAAGCAACGTGCTATTTTGGCTCATTGGTTCATAGGTCGATCCTGGTGTTGTTCCTCTACTATTGCTCTTCAGTTTGAAAACAGCTTGTGCATCAAGGTTTGAGACCATGTTCCTACTCTTTACTTCTTCATTAATATTTTCTGTAACTGTACAGAGTCTCATGCTACATTCATTTCTGCAGTAAATGAGCACTGGAAGTGTAGTCTCTCTCTGTCATATCTCTCTCCCACACAGTCTCTCCTTGAGTGAATCAAACTCAAAATTTTTATATGGTCAATGATTATGCATAGTGTTTTCTGTAAGCAGCTGTTTCATACAAAGATTTTTTTTTAATATTATTTTTATTTTTTAATTTTTTATTCTGTGCTGCATGGACTTCTTTAAAGCTATATATGCTTTTTTGGTTTTATTTGTGGTATGTATCTTCTTAACTGAACAGAATCTAATGGAACACAATGTAAACTATGGGAAAAATGATAAAGAACTGGTTTTTATGGCGGGGTCATAGCCCATAAGCAAAACTACACTTAGGTTGCAGGCTGTCTAGAGACAAATGCTTTGTATTTCTACATGGAAGAAGACTTTTCAAAACTGATTCAGAGAACACAGAAGGCTGCAAGCCCCCAGAGTAAAAAAAAGAAAAAAAAAAGTTAACAATAATTCACAATTCGATGTAAATAAATTCACTATATCAGCCCTCACGCAAAACCCAAAACCTATTCACTTATGCTATTTCATTGCTTTTTACAAATTCTTGGCTGTCCACAGCTGAGAGTCTTTGAGTCAAGGCTGTACACTAATTTACAGAGATACGTGATAGGTTATACACAGGTTATAGGCATTACCCAGCAATTCTCTGCTGTGGTTTTAAGGATAGCTTATGCCACTGCGGCTTGTGGACAATCAAACAGATAACACTATGTGTAACTGAAAGCAGCAGCAGCTTCATGCAGACACAAATATTGTTAGAAAGCTCTGCAGGCAATATTTTACCTGAGAACTGTATTCAGGAGAGCAAAGTGAGATAGTTATAATTCTTCTGGATTTAAAAGCAAAGAATCTAAAAGCTTTGGTATATCTAATGTTTGGAGATTCTAAGAAAGAAGAGAAAAGCAAGAGAAAAGAAAGAAAGACAAATAAATACAGGAAGAAAAAAAAGAAAGACAGAAAAATAGAGAAAGAAAAAAGAAAGAAAAAAAATGAAATAAAAGATTGCATATCTAGGCAGAAGATGAGGCTTCAGCAGTGTGTGCATGTTTATAATGCTGCTGTGTGTGGTAGCATGAATGGTATAAGGTGGTGGTCCATATGAATTGCTCATCCCTCTACAAATAAAGTGCAGTTGCTGCCAAGATATCATGGTAGTTTGTGTTAACTGCCAGCCATAGTTGTCTCCAATAGGTTACAAAAAACATTCATGTTTAAGATATATTAATGGCACTGCGTTATCTCATAATAAAGTACTTGCAAATATGTGTCACTGCTGAACAACCACATGGCACCCTGTTCTAGGGCATATGGTACTGTGTGCTTTTACTAGGCAGTGAGTGGACTAATTAGATTGTGCCTTAAATAGGTATTTAGTTTTAAAGAGCTTCATGATATTTAAGTATACATTTGGTTTAGTGAACAGAAGATGCATTTTCCTAACTGGGTTCCACACTGGTAATTCATATTTCTGACCGTGTATTTTGGTAAGCATCTCAGAAAAATGAGGTGTTAATTTTTAGAAACAATTATCATCCTGACCTTGATGATTAAGTATGATAATTAAAAGACGTTGAGAGTAATATGTTTTATATCATAAACATTCCTTTCTGATTTACTTACTGAAAAAAAATAAAAATGCCATTTTAGAAGAGAAATTAGTATTTTTTTAACATGATTAGCAAGCCATCTGTTGACATTTCAGTACAGTCTCTTATGAAAGTCCCTAGCTTACTGCTTCAGTTTTAACATAGGAAGAACCCAAAATAGTAATGTCTTTTGCAGTTGAATCAGAATAAGGTGATTTAGAAAGGGCAGACTTGAGAGAACAATAAAATACATAGTTCCTAGAGCTCTGAAAACTTTCACAATGAAGCCTGAATGCAAGGGGAATTCACCCAATTTTGTCTTTTCTTCTTTTTTTTTTTTTTTGTTTGTTTTTTGTTTTTCGTTTCATACTGGAAATGAGTCCAGATTCCACAAAAAGATTAGCTGATGCTTGCAGACTTTTCAGCTAACCTCATCAGAGTTTCAAGGCACATTTACTAAGTTTCAACATGGGCAACGTCTGTATGAAACCCATACTGGTGTAGGTTTTGCCTCCCTGAAGAAGATATATGGCTGAGTAGAGACATACATTACATCTGCACGTCCTCAGTATTTCCCATGCTGAAGGGTAGAAAAAGATGTTTTAGCAAAAGCGTGCTCTATGCTTTGAAAGTAGGACAAGTTATGTCCTACTTTCCTAGCGTGGCCAGCATGAGCAGGGAGGTAATCACCCCCTGTACTCAGCACTGGTGAGGCTGCACCTCGAGTATTGTGTTCAGTTTTGAGCCCCTTAAGAAAGACATTGAGGCCCAAGAACATGTCCAGGGAAGGGCAACAAAACTGATGAGGGGTCTGGAGCACAAATCTTATGAGGGGTGACTGAGGGAGCTGGGATTTTTCAGCCTGGAGAAGAGGCTCAGAGGAGACCTCATTGTACTCTACAACTTCCTGAAGGAAGGTTGTGATGAGAAGGGGTTTGGCCTCTTCTCCCAGGCAACAAACAGGAGGAAAAGGCCACAAGTTGTACCAGAGGAGGTTTAATTTAGACATAAGGAAAAACTTTTTCTCTCAGAGTGGTCAGGTGCTGGAATGGCCTGCCCAGGGAGGTGGAGGAGTTGCTGTCCCTGGCAGTGTTCAAGAGGCGTCTGGAAGAGAAGCTATGAGATATGGTTTAGTGGCTTGTGGTAGCAAGGGTAATGGGAGGACGGTTGGACTAGATGATCTTGTAGGTCCTTTCCTACCTTGTGATTCTACGATTCTATGATTCTATGAAGCACTCACTCGACAGCTAAATAGCAATTCACAGCCTTGCTTAGCACAAGCTGACTTCTCCCTAAATGCATGCTGAAGATGAATGAAAAAATACTGAAGTCAGTATGTCCTTACTCATTTCATATTTACATGCCAGAACCATCACAATGAAATTGATAGTAAATTTTTCAAACCTGTTTCACCACTGTGGCACTGTGGTTGTAGTCTGCATATGGACTATGAATTGCTCCTGTTAAATCCCTGTTAAAGACAGGGGATTCAGCTGAGCTTTCCTTTGAGATCTGGGGTTTATTCCAACCTGAAACTCAAAAGCACTATCTATCAGAACAGGTATGTGCTATACACTGTATGTATGCACAACCCCAGCAAGTCCAGATTCACAGGTCCAGTACTTCGCATTGGGAACAAACTTGAGACAATATGGTAGGAACTGACTGGAGCAAAAATGCAAGTCTGGTGTACCTCATCACAGCGGGTCTCTGGTGATGCCCTTCTCGGGTCTGGGAAGTGACGGGAAAATGGACTCACAGAGCTCAGTGTCTTTGGCAGAACCTGCATCAGGAAAACCCAGCCTGCTTCACACCTACGGAACTTAAGATTTTCTAAGGTCCCACATTGCAAAAGCAAACTTATGAGTAGAATCCATCTTCATGAATTTAAAGCCCATCTCTCAAAGTGTCCAGATTCCAGTCTGACTTTAAATGAACATATTCACATTTTATTTTGTTTTGTTTTTGTTCATTTTGTTTTTAAGCTAAATACACTTCTGATATCTCATTCTGATTTCTTGATGTAGTTCATATACAGTTTTTCTTTTTTCACCCCCTCTCTTTCCATCCTATTGTTAGGAAGATGTGCAGAAAGGAAAGGACAGAAACCAGCCAGCTCACAACTGTGAGAGTAAAATGGAAACAAACAAAACAAACAAACAAACAAACAAAAACTGGTGGCATTTTTTTATTTATTTACTCATCCTAATTTTCCTCTCAAGCCTCAGTTAAGCAAAGCTTTACAAAGACTTCGTTGACTTCCCTATTGTCTGTGAGACTTTTGCCAGTAGAGAATAGCTCCAGGGCTACTCTAATCTCCCCAAGCCACCAATTAGCATCCGACCCATTGTGAGAAGCCTGTGCATTGTATTTTCAGTCACCTGGGCCTGACGGACATCTGTGGATGATGAATGTTTGCTTGTTCTCACGATACAGGGGTCCCGACAAGTGGACAGCATATGTACCATAATTTCCTGGTTAAACACTGCAGTCTTTTGCTAATTATTAAAGATGCAGAAGCCTCTTTCTTTCTCTCACCCTGTCGCTCCCTCTGCCTCCCTCACTTTCTTTATGTCTTTGTTCTGTAGCTGCCTCAGCAATGGAAGAACGGCAGTTTAGACGCCTCAGTGTCTTGCTTGATTGAAGTGGGTTGAGTACAATATCCTTTCTTTCTGTTATATTTACAAACCAGAACAGCTGAACTGTACATCAAAGAGCAGCCAAAACATTTCTTCTGTCACTTCACAGGCAGCATATCTCACCAATGTCTGCTTGTATAAAGTAAGCAATTAAGATTGCATTGAACTTCCCTAAAGTACGGATACATCCAGTTCAAGCTTCAGCTTCTCTTAGATCCAATCATCTTAATCTAATCAATTCTTAGTTGTTGGGTTTTTGTTGTTGTTGTTGTTTGTTTGTTTGTTTGCTTTGTATTTTTTAAATCTTTAATTAAGTTTGATTTATTTCTGGTCATCTTTGTAATTGAATGTACCTGGGTAGAATGAGATTTTAAGAAATGTTAGACAGACAAGGGCAAAAGGATGAAAGGTCTTTGACCCAATGAATCATTTCAGTCATATCCCACTTTTAATCTTTTCTACTCTTACAAGAACAAAATAAATCCTAACATATAATGAGGTAAGCAATCGAGGCTCTGTTACAATCCCCAGTATGCCACAAAAAGAAGAACAACCTTGCCTTTCTTTCCACATGTGACTTACGAGCATCATAACAGCTTGTGAGTGGTAATGGTGGTGGAACTCAGCCATCGCCTTGGAGGAGCAGTGAAGAGGAAGACTCAGTGGAAGGCTTAAGTCCTAAACCAAGAGCCAGACTGTGGAGTATTCTTCACCTTCTTGCTGGGATCAGATTGCCATGCTCACCTTGAGCCACCTTCCACCATGGCTGTGCAAGCTCTGCCCAGTCCCAACCTGATGGTGCTGCATCACCCATGATGTCACCCAGGGTTGGGGATAATGCTCACATCACATTTCCCTGGGGCACTGCAAGGAATCACCAGCTAGCACTGATATCTCAGTTTTTAAGTCATCTCATTGTTTAAGCCTTCATAATCAGTGGACCTGTGTCTTAGCAAATCCCACATGTGCACCAATACTTCAAACCCTGAAGGCTGTAAAGAGCGAATTCCACTGAACTCCTTTTAATGTGGTCTTCTAGCTGAGGTCAGGAGTAATGTGCTCCATCTAGAAAATGTTTTAAATGCTTTCCATGCTCATTGTGAAATAACAACATCCTCTGATTAAAAAGCCATATCAAAGCTAAAGGGGTGGGTAGCACAGCTTTCTCCAAAGAATGTTTCAATTAGATTTGAAATGGTATCAGTAAGAGAAAAGAAATGACCCATGCACAGGCATTTTCCTCTCTGCCTGATCTCTTGCTGAGCCTTATGCAGTTACATACCCCAGAGAAACTTACTTTCTTTAGAGCAGTCTGTGCTTGTGACTGCACAGGGCTGAGAGTAGGAGTCAGAGGTTACACTATGCAGCAGCTGAGCCAGACATCGAGCTCCTTTGCACTGCTTAATGATTGATCTTGGCTATTTAAATGAGCTTCTAAAATTGCAAATCTAACTTTTCAGAGGTTGCACAGCGTGTTTTATTGTTAAAACAATAACTTTCTATAGAAAATATTTTGGTGTTGTTCTTTGTATCAGTGAAAAAAAAGAAAAAAAAAAAGAAAAAAGTAAGTTACTGGCTTGGAATCAGCAGGGTTGGTGCAGATGACTGCAGGCACAATTATCACTTCTCCTGCAAAAACACGGTGATCTGTCCCTTACCTTAAAAGTGACCTGCACAAACAATGCATCAATCAGAAAGCAGATCCATCTATGTACTTACTTGTCTGGCTCTCATTGCTATATGGCTCTGATCATCACAGTAGTTTGAAACCTTTCCTAATCCACCTACTGTCCCTCCTCTTTTCTCATTCATTTTGGCAGTGATAACTGCTTGAGCCTTTCCTGTCATCATTTGCCCTTGAGTGTGTGGAAAAGTTTGGAGATCTTTCAAAGGCTTGGCCTGTTGTCAGTATCAGACTGTGGCAAGGAATTGGATGGTAACAATGCACAGAAAGGTCTGTGCTGTGGATCTTGCTCTACAATTAATTTGTCTACTCTGCCTGAGAATTAACAATCCTGAATCTATATAGGAGCATACGCATCTGAAACAACACATTATATTGAATGGGTTTTAAAACTGTCTCCAGGAGCTAACCATCAATGACAATGAACTGTGTTTGTGTGGAGATTATTACAGTTTATTAAAATATTTTCCTTTGCAGTATATCCTGCAATCCTATAAGTCCACCCTTGTTTAAAATCTTTACCTTTTTTTTTTTCTTTCTTTCTTTTTTTTTTTTTAGATGACATTGCAGGTTATTGCTGTTTGATGCAGTTGGAGTTGGCGTTTTAAAATATTCATTTCAGATCAGAAGTGATGTATTTGCTTGAGACGTGAGTGGTTTATAACTGCCAGCATTGACTTTAAATTTAATGATACAAAGAATGTCACGTACATGTGACACAGTCATCATTCCCTTCATTGTAATGCAACTTTGTGGCACAGACGACATCATTTGTATGCGAGTTTCCATGCAAATAATGTCATTTGAATCCTTTTAACAGAAGATAATGACACAAAATTCCAGGAGAACAGGGAGCAGGCCATGAAATAAGGACTTTCAAGTGACAAATGGCAAGTTACCTTCCTTATTTACATTTCTCTAATTTTTCTTCTTTTTCTTATTGCTCGAGGCCAGTCGGACCCAAAGGAATGGTCAGGCAGGGAATAAGAACTACAAACACCTTCATATCCCCATCAATATATAGTCTGGATAGAGGGGCACTCCCACTGGGTTGCACTCAAAAGTTGCTCTGATACTTTTGTTCCATTCAAAGTTTGTTGTTTTTCATTTTTTGTTAAAAAAAAAAAAAAATCCTTTCACCTTTCATAACAGAAATGTCACCATCACCCAATACAACAGGCCCTACAGACAGAGCCACAATCCCAGCCCACCTGGAGGAGATGATAAGAACCTCAATATGCAATAGTTCTCTTTGTCTTGTCTTTATCTGATCCTTCACAGATGAGATATAGTCAGATTTCTTGGGCCTCTCTAACAGCTTGTCCACCATCGTATCCTGTTACTTTTCCTTCAAAATAATGGCCTCATCCCTGCCCACCCTCACTTTGTGCAGCCATTCTCCATCATAAGTGAAATGAAATCTTGGCCCCGCCAGATAGCAGAGCTTTCCTGCTCACCTTGGAAAGTCCCATAGCCTAGAGTAAGTCATACATGGATAAATAAACACAGTGCATTCCAGCACGCTCTGTGCCATGTGGTTATCATGACTAGGGTTGATGCATAGACAGTGCCTTTTGGATAGACTGCATTCATTTAGTCCAGGTTTATTGATTCAAGTGTGTTTCTTTATTTCTGAGATAACTGACGCATATCATTAACTGAATGAAAAAATAGCACATAAAAGAACAGTTTTTTTTTTTTTTTTTTTTTTTTTTTTTTTTTTTTTTTTTTTTTTTTTTTTTTTTTTTTTCCCTGTGTAATTTTACCAGCTTTAAGCATGGCAGTTTGTAGCTAATACTAGTGAATAGAATAACTATTTTGGAATTTTTCCTCCACCCACCTCCCCCTTTAATTACTGCGCACATAACTTTCTAACCTTAGTAATCTTGAGCAGAAGGCTGGTTATGCTGCCTCTCTTGAGCTCTGCATCCTAAAATGGGATTTGACACAAGGAATCAAACAGTTGCTCTATCATGCTCTGCACAATGTTTCCAGAGGTCCTTGATGTGTCACTGCCTGCAACATAAGGACATGAGGTTTCTCTTTTTTTTTCCGTTTTTTTTTTTTTTTTTTTTCTCCCAATAGTTGTGTGTTTAAACACTGTTCTCCTCTGTGAATGAATATATTCTCCATGAGGAGTTACATTAGGGCTCAACACGGCAAGTCTTTGCATCTGATTTGCATAGTTTTCTGGCACAAAAAGTAGCTTTCCCTGTGGAAAGGGAAGGGGTCAGCGGATTACATGGGAAAGGCCATTATTCTCAAAAACAGGTTTGTCTGTTATGTCATTTTTCACAGCTTTAGGCTCCAAAATTTCAAACAGCAGAAACAGCCCTCTTGAGGTAAAAGACAAGGATCAGCACTGTATCTTCAAATGATGAGAGGATAACTCACTTCACTCTAAATGGTACCAGGACCTTCCCAAATTAGAGGACATTTTGAGTGTTTGTATTCTGTCATTTTGCTGATCTTTTCACATCCCCACAGGAAATGTGCCATGTCATCTTATGCTTTTTGGCTAGTTCCTTGTGGGGTGCTCACCATGTTCCTCGGTGGCTGGTCCTCCCTCTATCTCACATCACACCTTCTGCACAGTCAATATCTGAGCCACTGCCTATGTACCTATACCTCCCAAGGTAGCAAAGATCACTAGTAACATCATGGTGGACATGACTGACAAAAGCTTGATTCCTGGCCTCAAGTCCCATCTCAGGAAGGAGATGCAAGAGAGGCAGGGTAAGCCCTGCCTGGGAGGGAATGGCTGCAGCATGCTGCAGTTTGTGTGTTGGAGGCTTCCAGTTTTCTCACCAGATACTCTTTGGGCAGAAGAGAAAGGTCAGCCTGATAGTGCCTGATCTTGCTGCATTAAACCGCCAGTAGACTCAAAGCTCTGTAGCACATCTGCCTTGCTGTGTGCTCCAAATCCCAAATATCCAGTTTAGGAATGTGTTAAGATTGCCATGGACCCCTTTGGTCTATTAATTTAGGTTTTCATCCTGGCAAGGTCGTGGCTAGGTACAACCAGGAGCCAGGGTTGCTATCAGTACAGAGACAACTTTAAAATATCTGACACACAAGGCCCCACAAGCACAATGGTTTTAAATTGGAAACATATGAAAGGCGCAGATTTCAAGGCAGAGCAGAGTAGTTCCAATTTTAGCTTGTAGCACTGAGGCAAGTGCTGTAAATTTTGAAATCTGTGTAACCTGCGAAACACATCCATTTTTGCTGTGCAGATAACAGCGCAGAGCAGCTCATAGGCACTGAACTATGGTAGTGTAAGGCAAGTTGATCTCTGACCTACAAAAGCCTAAGAGCTTCCCCAGCTGCTGCCTGACCCAGCCTATACACATAGGTTTCTCACCAAAATGTAACTAAAAGTGCCCTTTTTGAGGTCCATATGAAACAAAGATATATGCTGCCTCTCAATTTTTTCCAGACTTAAGGGTCAGACGGTGACCAGACACGCAAATAACAGTCAAATTATACAGGAAGTTGTCAAAAGGTTCCTAGCACAGGCAGAAAGGACTTTTGACCTTCTTAGGTGTCAAAGGTCTGGTTCAAGTTTCTTCATAGTAATCTGTAGCTATGGCAATGAAAACAGAGCCTTTGAGTGAATCAGTTTGTGGATTTTGCTTTGAAAGTTTCTTTGACTTTCATATTTGAATTGAATTTTAATTAAAAAAAAAAAATTGCTTAAAGCTATAACCCAAAAAAGACTTTATTTACAATAGAAAAAGAGCTGAGGCTGACAGCTATAAGGGTGGGTGCAGGAAAAGAAAAATGGATAAAGAAAAAGAACAGTGGTGTCTCCTCTCACCAGAATCTAACTGAGATTTCTTTCTTCTCTGTCCCTTTCTCCTTCTCTCCTTTTGCCCAGCTCCTTAAGTAAGAGGTTACCTGCCTCACACTTTCACAGGACCTAAAAATATTTTCAGACACACAAGTAGCCTGTGAGAGAATCAGTAGGATGTGCTGACAGTGTCTTCAAAATCAGACAGAAAAAGAGAAGGCTAAAGGCAAATTGAAACGGTCCATAAAAAGCAAAAAAAAAAAAAAAAAGGGTGAAAATTTTTCCACCATGGTCACTCATCATAATCACTGACATTCTTCATTCTTTTTGTTGTTGTAGTAATAGTAGTTGTCTTACAGATTCATTAATGCAAGCATGAGAAAAGATTAAGAGAGTTTGGATTATGACACAACTATCGATATTGGTGCCTGACAGCAATATTATCACCTCATTGATATAAATGCTGAGCATAGGTGATTTTTAAGGTGCAACTGATTAAAGAAACATAAATAGTGGTCCTGGCACTAATGCTGTCAAGCATAAATCTGGGACATTGACAGTATCGCATGAACCCAGCTTCTGACTGGCCTGAAACGTTCCTTTTATGCCTCATTGAGAACATGCTTGTCACCCCTTTATTTTTCCCTTGTTTTTAACTGAGAACAGCAAAAATATTTTTATCATTTTTAATGATAGCATCTACCATATTTTACAATTTTCCTATTATTTATCTTTTTTCTTTAAAAAAAAAATAGTTGTAAGTGTTCTCAGTATTTGCCAGTGTAGTGCTGGAAAATGCTCAAGAGGAGAAGTTTGATGCTGCATGGTTCTTAATCAAGGAGATATTTGTCATTAGGTTACCGCATGTCCAGTTTTAACTCGATGTCTTTTGGTTTCTATTATTTCCTGGGAAATTTCCTACTTATGGCTATTTAAGCATGTACAGGTAAACTCAGTAGTACGGCTACCCTGTGTACGATGCACCTTGTCCCATTAAGTTAAACACTCATTAAGCATTCAGTGCATGCTTTCTGCAGCACATGTTCCATTCAGTCTCAGGTTTATCGATATCATTATGTATAAATTTCCAAGAAATAAATTTAAGACCGTGATGTACAGAATACATCCAGGTTTATCTCCACCTTTTTCATGCACCTCCAGCCAAGAGAAGATCAGATACATGGGGAGAACTTCAATGAGTGTGGATGTGAATGGCAGGGACAACATGGAATGCTCTGTCCTCTCCCTGCCTTGCAGCTTAGACTCAGCTGCTGCAAATCAAGGGTTCAAGACCAGAGAGAAACCACAAGACATATTGCACAATGGTGTGGAAGGGAAGCATCCCGAGTCTGGGTTGTAATAGCATCCATCGTTGTAGAAATGATTCTCCATCTGCTCTTAGGTTCTCTTTCAACTCAGCAGATAGATACAGGCATGGAGACCCATACTTTCATCCATAACATACCTGAGCTGATAGGGCAGAAGTAGAGGCTAGGAGGATAGTTTTCTGTGAAATCATCATCCAAAGCTGTCCAAAAATATGTTTTAACAGGGCCTGTTCTTTATTTCCCATTGCTTTTAATATTGGGTTATGGTCCTACTGTTATCACATTCACCCTCCAAAGATAGCCAAACAATTGAATCAGACATCCAGATTACAACAAATAGTGGAAACTGCAATATCTGTGTACCATGTGGCACAGTGGAAATGGTGTTCCTAAGATCACTAGTAGTAATAAGAGGCAAAATGTTATCTTAAAGTAACATATACACACACTATGTTCTTTACAGTGCAAGCATGCTGTCAGCTATCTAAACAAACTCAGTTTGGTTCCATGTAAAGACTAGGTAGCTATTTTCCACTTATACTTTACAATATCTTTTGTTTGAAGCTCTACTGACATTCTGTCATTGAAAATGAAATTATGTTCCCTACATACTCTGGAATAGTAACTGTTATTCCTTTTTTGCATATAGAGTACTGGCTTCTGACCTCCATTATATATACACCACAACACTTGGGTGATTTTAGGGGAGTGAGGGATCCAGTAGTGATGGAGACTGGTAACTGATGTGCTCTAGAAAGGCAAAGGGTGAACATTTTCTCAGCTAAACTGGAATACTTTGTCTGTGTCCCAAATACAAGTTGCCTTGGAAAACACCATCCCAGTATAATAAATGAGAGAAGTATAGAAAATAATTAAAAACCAAGAGCATTGAAAAGAAATTCCTTCTTAATCGTATCTAGCAAGAACTTCTAGCTATGTTTCATCAAAAGAAAGAAAGAATAAGACAATGTCGCATTCCCTTCCATGTTCTCTCAAATCCAGCATATCTTTCTATTACAGAACTCACTTGTGCTGCTGGAGACTCATGCTGAGATCTCCTTAGTGCCTGATACAGTACACTGATTTTAATTTAGATCACCTTGATGAATAATCACTGAGTTACAAATTATTCTAGGGCAAATCTCTGAAATCTTCCCCAAGAGAAGAGGAATCTTTTTGCCCTATCACTATTTTGACTCTTGTGAGGCCCCATCTGGAGTACTGCATCCAGGCCTGGAGCCCCCAGTACAGGAAGGACGTGGAGCTAGTCCAGAGGAGGGTCACTAGGATGATCAGAGGGCTGGAGTACCTCTCCTGTGAGGAAAGGTTGAGGGAACTGGGCTTGTTCAGCTTGGAGAAGAGGAGGCTCTGGGGAGACCTCACTGTGGCCTTCCAATACTTGAAGGGAGAGTATAAACAGGAGGGGGAATGGCTGTTTATGAGGGTGGATAGTGATAGGAAAAGGGGGAATGGTCTTAAACTGAGATAGGGGAGGTTTAGGTTAGATATTAGGAGGAAGTTTTTCATGCAGAGGGAGGTGACACACTGGAACAGGTTGCCCAAGGAGGTTGTGGATGCCCCATCCCTGAAGGCATTCAAGGCCAGGCTGGATGTGGCTCTGGGAAGCCTGGTCTAGTGGTTGGCAACTCTGCACATAGTAGGGGGAGTTGAAACTAGACGATCATTATGGTCCTTCTCAACCCAGGCCATTCTATGATTCATTTTGTGATTCTTTTTTGGGAGAGCAGGAGACAGGATATTGGAAAATTCCTGACCAGATCCACTCTGAAAGTTTGAGAATATTTCAAAGCAAATAAATAAATAAATAAAAATAGGGTACCATTCACATCTAAAAAATCAGAGGATAACCTCTGCAAATCACAGAGTTCAGAAGAGAAAACAAACATAAAGAAACAATCAGTGGTTGAACTCTTAGATTACTGGTTTTAAAGTCTGGATCTCTTTTTTAAAAGATTTTTCCCTCACTTCCTACTTTGTTAAAGTAACCATTCAATATGAAAAAGAGGAAATTTAAAATATAACACCTGACTATAATGTTTTGATTCAGTGAACTAATTTCTCCTTTTGTTTAGACAGCATTCTTGACTTGTATTTCCAGTGTGAACAAGATGTGGCCTGATGTTTTTCGGACTTCAGCTGGAGATATCTCAATCAAGGAATAGAAATTGCATTATGATAGCTTTAGACTGAGAGGATTCTCAGAACTCTTACATTTCTCTGCCTTCTATTTTTTTCATGCTTCCAAATTTTAGAAACAAACCAATTATAGAATCCTGTGGTTATAGTAATTTATAATATCAATGTGATTATGTAGATTTGGATGGAAACTCACTGTAGTTGTACTTTTTTCTCCTTGGTTCTTCTGAGTTATGAGATGCAATATTTTTTCAATTGCAAGAAGTTGTCTGTAGTTGACAGGTTGGAAGGATGGTACCTGTATTAGTTCAGGAAGGAAATTAGTGAGAGAAAGCAAAAGCCAAGATTGCTTTCTTTTTCTTTTTCTTTTTTTTTCCTTTTTTCCTCTTTCTTTCACAGTGGCTAATTGCAGTTTTGGCAGGCATTGTGTGATGGGACAGACCTTATTTAGAGTGCCCCAAACAGCCTTCCGCTAAGCAAACATTAGTTGGGATTAAAGGAAATATTTGTGCTCCTTATGCCAAAATAGAGCTCTGATCTAATTCAACGAATCAGAGGTACTAAACAGTGCTTGGCTTACTGGACTTGTCTACTGCTGTTTTACAGAGAGAGAGCTCTAAAATGCAACCCAGGCTGTTCCAACTGCAAGGATCATCCTTTGAACGGATGGTTAAACCCAAACATACAGTGATTAGGGCCAGGCAAAGAGCCCAATTCCTTGAAGTATTGATTTTGCAGCTTGAGGAACAGAGGTGGTACTATGTGTAATTTCTGTAAGGTAGAGGAGCTAGGAAGACTATTAATTTCAAAGTCAGCATCAGAAATGCCTGCCTGTGTGTTAACCTTTTTTTATTAAGAATATATGTTTTGCATTAAGTATGAGTGTGCACAATTTGCAAGTTCCCAACTGCCTGATTTCAACAAAATGGGCAAAAGGGCACAATTTAAAATAAAATCTCAATTCGCTGTTTTCATCTGAATCCTGGCAAAATCACACAGGGCACCATGGAGTCCTCTTGGTTTGACTGATGCTCTGAATGTACAGAACGATTCATTTAAAAAGAGGTATCATATTAAAAGAGACAGGTAGGCAGGCATTAAAACTGAGGGGAGAAAAGAATTTGTGGCACTACTCCAACTTTCCACAGTTGATTGCATTCTTTCTTTTTTTCTTTCCTTCTTCCTTTTTTTTTCTTTCTTTTTTTTCTTTTCTTTTTTTTTTCTTTTTTTTAATAAATAACTGTGATCGAAGATTTGAAACTGATTCAGCAGCATAGATCTGAACCAGTGCTTTTCAATGGGACCAAACTTAGGTACTTTGGGACAAATCTAAATCCCACTGAAGAAATCTGAAAATACTGGCTTTGGTGGGCAAAGGATCAACTAAGTCTGATTAACTTTTGCACAGTGCATGTCCAAGGTCAGTGTCTTTCTCTGTATCAACCAGTTAGCACTCATACTATATAATATATAAGCATGTTTTCACTATCTATCTTACAGTGCAGCTCAAATTTGCTTTATTTTTCATTTCTTTCACCATCCTTATGATTTTTTTCTCCATTCTTATTAGAACAAGAACTATATTTTCCAAGACTAATAAAGGAAGCAGTTGGTAATATCTGACCCAACAGTAACTTGGGAAGGACCACTCGTCTCCCAGCAGAGCTGTCAGATATGTCTGACTTTCCCCACTTAATAGGAATGTGCTTTTGATCAGTTCTCATTGTTTCAATCAGGAGTTTAAAACTGTGATGAAAATGAATGTCTTTTTTAAGCAGAGGTAGTAATAGAGCTGTTAAAATGATACCTATCAGGAAAAGGGAAAAGACTATGGTTAACAATCAACAGATTAATGTTAATATTTGCAGTAGCTAGAGCTAGAGTAGTATACTTCAGTCCTTGGTGCCAGTTTAGATTCTCCTCTCTTCTTGCTAAGGCCTCGTTCAGAGAGTTAAGGTGAATCACTAAAAGGCTTTATTAAGAATACATATGTTTAATCTATAGGAAATCTGTGTGGCTGCTTTTATTCAGAAGCAGTCTGTGTTTGACTCAGCTTCATGCTTTATCAAGGTAGATATGTGACCTTACACAAAAGCACAACCTACTGGCTATCTAGGCAATCTTGAAAAAACAGTAAATATCTGAGGGCTCACTCTGCAAAATTGTGTGCAGGTCTGATTAAATTTGGTTGTTACAGTTAAAATAATTTGACATTGTAATGTCTTCAGATATAGACTACAGAGCTGTTAATCTTCACAGAGTCACTTAGCTCATCATAAAATTGTTCTCTTATTCCTACTAATGGTGTTGTAGGTTATGAAAAAATCTATGTATGTTGATATTTATTTAATCATGTTGAATAAAATCTTTTTTCTTGCCGCAGTAACTTCCACTTACTTAAACTTTCTTTCCTCTGAAAGAGATACTCACTACCAAATCTCTTTTGCTGGCTACCTGCCTGTTCTGCCTTGTCTTCCTTCCAGTTCTCCTGTTCTTCTACACTGTTTCTTGCTCTCCTTTCTACATTTCCTCATCAAATTTTATTTCCCTAAAAAACAATCCCATGTTGATAAGTGTTGGGCTTCACCGTACCTAATCCAATCTGAATTTTTTAATACTTCCGAACTGTTTTACCAAAGTATCTAATCTTCTTTTCCTAAGAGCAATATCTACTCATTTCAGTTCCTGGACAGTGGGATCAGATTTAAGGACCGTATTTAGAATGCAGACACAAGTTATGTGTTTGATGGGGATAGAAGTAACATGAGGCAGATATGAGGAATGTGATTTTAGCCAGTTTTAGCCAGTTCCATGACTAAGGGACTTCCAGTTTAGGTGGCCACTCCAATGTTTCACTAACACATTGAGTTGCCTATATGTGGAGAGTCCAAGTGGCCAAAACATGATCGTCTATATCATTCTCCCACAGTTTCTTTCCTTAGACCTTCTTGGAAGAAGTCCTTTCTAGCATACAGAGCAGAAGGGTAAGGAGGAACTTCCTAGTCGCTTCTCAGACCCCAGCCTCATATCACAGCTGTGCCCCTTATGCTCTCACTTTGACTCACTGTTTAAGGTTCTGTCACTGCAACCACAGCAAGGTTGCCAGTTACTTCATAACATTCCAGTATTGATATTTCTGCACTCATTTCCACAGATCCCTTCTTGAGTTCTCACACATTCATCTCACTGCCTGGTTTCTTTCCAAGGGCCCTCACCATAACTCATGGGGACTCATATCATATGTCCTTCTATGCGTGCTGTTCTAGGAGCAGCTTGGAGAGGGAAACTACAGTAGGAAACCACTTTATCTCCCTCTGATTACAGAGTATGGTAGATGGAATAAGATAGACAATGGGGAAAGATCTTCATTTCAGACAAAGGACATGCTAGGCATGCGAGTCACATGTAGGGGACCAATGAGTCCATTAGTCTCTATAAACCTTTTCCCAGCCTGCCTCACAACATTCCAAAGGATGTACATTACTACAGATCCACAGACTGTGGCAGTAATCAGCACTCAGAAAGTGTCCCCACAGCGGGAATGAGGGGGCTTACCAGTACCTTGCTTTGTGCACTCAGGAACTCTCAGCTGGAGAAGTACAGAGCTAGGATTTCTTCCCTGAGCAAGGTGTCACTATGAGGATGTTATCAGGTTAACCCTTTTACCTTGAACCTCCCATGAATAATTCAGGCTTTTCATGTTTAGTATTCATCCACATAACCTCAGTTGTCACTCACCGAGGGTCACTATTTGCTACCCATGTCCAATTTTACTTGTTCATGAATCGTTCCCTCACATCTTTTTTAAATGGTCACAAGTGGAAGGATGCATATGACCTCTTTTGCCAGCTCAGTTCCCAAACTGGAGATTACTGCATCACATCACAGCAAGAATAATTTGTGTGTGCATTCATTCATGTTTATTTTCATCTGAAACTGATAATCTTGAGTTGATACAAGGTAAGTAGAAGCAGGCTGCAGAATTCCCAATGTTGGTTGTGAGGTTCATCCACCAGCCTGCTGTGTCAGGTGAGGCAGACCATGAAAAAACAAAGAAGTGTACTGAGGATTCTGCATTCATCTAGAGGTCCCAGAGTATTACTTCATTGGCCATTTACAATGGATACACACAAATGGACCCGCTGAATTGCTCCTACAGAGTTGAATGTGAATGAGATACTATGAAAAGAGAGATACGATCTTGCTGAGTGAGACCATAGCTAGTTCAAGTAAGAAGGATGATAATAATTAAAAAGCAACAACAAAAACAAAACAAAACAAAAAACCCACAGCTTTTACAGTTATATGAAAATTCATCCCAAACTCTATCACAGGCAGGCTGGGAATCCTCACTGACAGCTCATTGTGGCACTTAAAAGAGAGTAGACAAAATTGGTGAGTAGGTAAGTGTACCCAGAACAAGTTTACTGCTGCAATATATCATAACAATGCAGAGTGTTGAAGGCAGGACAGGATTTGCCTCCCTTTCCTGCAGTGAGAAACCTCATGTGAAAATACCACAAGAAATGGTGATTTTGCAGCCTTACACTTACTTCTTTCACTTCTACTTCCAGCTAGAAATAGTAAGTCCAGGAGTTCACAAAAAAGGCGGTGACAATAGAGAGAAAAGTCTGATTGAACATCCAAAAAAAGTGATTTTGTTGGATGTGCTTCCAAACTATGAGCAAAAATTTGCACTGAGTTGGTCCTTGTATTGTCTAGACTCTCTGAATTTAATTGAGATGAATGTGAGCGGGATAGAGTGAGAACGGAAATCTTACTGCACTGAAGCCTGTTCTCAGAAACAGCGAGCTGTGTAAAGGGATCCCTGTAGTAAAGGTTAAGTGTACACTGTATATTACCCTTTTTTCTTTCTTTCCTTTTTTTTTTTTTTTTTTTTTTTTTAAACAAAAAGAAGAAAGGGGAAAAGAAAAAAAATGTTGTGAAAGTTTAAAAGTATGACCTCTAGAACCAGACATGCTGAGACTGGGCAATATTGAAGCCAGAAACAGAAGGGGTTGGATAAAAGGCTTTGTGATATGAATCTCTGTCTCTCCTGCCCTCAGCAGAAAGGCTTAAATATCTCCTTCTTGGACAAACAGATCAATACAAGCTTTTTAACATCTTCAATGAGAGCTCATTAATGCTCTCATGGTGTCCTCTTTTGTGCCCTGATGACCTGGTGGGAGCCAGGGAAGCTGAACTGCAGCTCGCTAATTATCACAGGAATAACACTTCATATCATCTCCTAGTGAAATGTGAATTGTTTTCCTAATTATTCAGGACAGCAGCCAGTGAAAGTGCAAACTAATTGAAAAGACATTATGATTTATTTGAGAATGTGAGATTGGACCTATTAGTTTGGGTTAAATGTTAACCAATAGAATATTTGCTATCGCTTTGAAGAGCTGAATGCCAGTAAAGTACAAGAACAGAAAACTCAATTTTCAACAATCACTTCTTCATTATAAGCAGTTTATGAATTTTCTTTTGCCATTGAAAGCATCTGAATGTTTCCCCTTATCATTCTGGTGTTCACGCTGGGTTCTGGTTCTTGAAATCTGTGAGGATCTGAGAAAGAGGGGTGAGATATAAGGTGATGATTTTTGATAAAACAAATAATGAGCGAAGTGTCTATGAAATAATCAATATGCTGAATAACAGAATAAATAACGTTTAGAATGATTTAACAGTATGGGTGGAATTTTATATATCTTCTTCTACGTAAAAAACTAATTAAATTGTGTCCTTTTACATCACTGTTATTCTACAGTGTTTAAATGTTTAGTTTCTCACTAAAGAAGAGACAAAATAAATCTTCAATCCAAAATATTTTTCCTTCAAATACAAAGTGTACAGAACACACACAAAAAGAAAAGATTATCAGAGCAACAATGTCCAATGTAAAATAATCTATGCTGTTACTTGCTGCACACATTCACACTGACCTGTTTGATTGTTCTCATGAACGACAGGGAAAGAAAAGAGGCATTCAGACCTTTTAAATTAAGTTGCATCTTCCATAAACACTGAAAATTAGATAATAAAACCAGCTTGTGTCTGATTTGGGGTCCTGGAAAACAGGAAAAGTCATAATCATTCACTGATTTTGAAAATTGAAGCTTTTAGATGAAAATAGATGTTTAAGTTATGTAAAATATTTGGTCTTTCAAGCATTTGTCCCAGGCAGATTGTGGTTATTTATATGGGTTACCACAGTGCCAAGCTACTAGCGCTACTAACACAGTGGTAGTAACGCTGTACTCATGGAACTGGGAAAATTCTATTCATCTTCACAAATAGTTTGTAATTCTTGGGGTTACCCACGTTAGCCTAGCATATAATAGCTAATCACAATACAATGCAAAGATACCAGAACCCACAATTTTAAATTAAAATAAAAATACAGGGGAAAAGAAAAGAAACAACAACAAAAGAACCCTCTGTTCTGTTCTATTTTAGTCACACTTTACAACACTGTTTTTAGTTCAAGAATTTAATTATACATATTTTCATCATTTCTTATATTCTGACATATTAATTAAAGATGATCTAATTCAATTCCTGTGGCACTACTGGCCTATCCTTTAAAAATATTTTCCTGTTTTTGTACAAATGTAAAAATGAAGAGGAAGGTAAAGGCAACACCTCACTTTTCTGCCTACATGCTGCCATTCCTTGTACTTGAAATAGCAGGCTAATTATTTTATTAAGTGATAGTTCCCATATCTATACAGTGCTTGGTGGCTCTAACACTTAAAAAAATATATATGGGAAAACAGCAGTCTCCAAAAGGTTCTTGGGTTTTAATGTTTGTCTGTCTCTGATGGAAAAGCCATGAGAACTAGGTAAAATGCCTCATACTTACTATAACTTCACATGGCCTCTGTCAGCATTATACCCTCTTTGAAAACTTTATGAGTATTAAATAAGGTCTGTGAACTCTTATGTCTTTCCAACTCGAAGGCCTCAATTCGAGAGTAAATTAGATGGCTAAACAATCTGATTTCTGTTACTTTTGTCATAATAGTTTTAATCTTTCTGCCTGAAGCCCAAAGTATGGTAGGTTCAGTATGCACAAGTGAATGTTGACAATAACTAATACAATGGTATGATAATAAAGAGTGCTCAAGCTTCAGTCAAACAAGTATCACAGGCAACACTGGCACCCATAGATGGTAGGATTCAAAAAGCAAGATGCCTTGCACCAAATCCAGCCACTTGAGACTGCAGCTGAGGTGAGGAGGTTACCACAGAAGTTCAGACATACTTCACATTGCAAGGTAAGATCTGAGCACAGACTCGTGCCATAGAGCTGGCAACATGCACTCCTAATAACAACCTGAGTATAGTCTTCAGTCTGGGTGTGCATCAGTTTCTCTGGATCCCGCATCAGGGAGGAAGAGAAGGGTGCTTCTTTCCTATTTTGTCAGTTATCCACCACTATTTCTGCTGTGGTTTGTGTCAAGCTAAATGCATGCTGAGTCCAAATCCGGACACCTCAAAATGCAAAGGGGAGTTTGGGATCATCACTGACTAATAAGGGATGAAGAACAGTGTGGAAATTAAAAACAAAAATACTCTGGCAGGCACTGAAGTGGGCAACAAGGTTCACATGAACAGTGACATATGCATTCAAGGGAAAGAGAAGAATATCCTTGGACTTTTCAGTACCTGCAGGTGAAATTGTCTGTAGAAGTTGCTCAGGTATCATCAACATATACCTGATAAGTATGGCAGTGGGATCTCAAGGTCTCCACTGTAATCCTGCCTTTTCCTTTTAATTCAACAGAAAGTGTTGTACCTTCAAGCGATGCAGACATGCAAAAATCATTCAGTCGTCCCCTGTTCCTGTCAAAGGGACATGAGCTGGTTGTGAATCATTCCCTCAAGAAATCTTGGTAATCTTGACTATTTTTGAATTTCTTAATATATTTTGATTTAAAGCCTAAATTAGACTTAAGCCACTGATAGTGTGTCTTGAACCACTTTTTAAAATAAATGAGATATGCTGATGCTGAAATGTTGGTAAAAGGGGATTAAGAAGACTAGGCTGCTTTCCACCCCAGTGGCTTTTGCGTTACTATTAAGAGGGACGGATTAATATCAGATTTCTGGTATCCAGTTCCTCAGTGATACTGCTTAATTATCCAGATAAGTGATCAGAGTCAAAGCATGAGTGGCAGCATAAATATAAAGAACATCATCTTTTTTTTTTTTTTCCTTAAAAAATGTATATATTAGTTTTAGTATCATAAAAATACATTTTTAAAGTACTCATTAAAGTTTAAATTTAAAGTAGTTTTCAGATACTCAGTTTGGTTAGTCATCCTTTAAAAAGAAAAGTAGCAATTTATTTATTCATTAACAGGCACAGCCAAGTGGCTCACGCTGAAAGACTTCCAACAACACTGGCCTACTTGTCCTTGTATTAAGCAGTTTCTCCCACTCATTTTTCCACAGCAGATTATTCCATATTCTTCCTTTTCACTCTCAAGGCCCCGCTGCAGAGACCTCACCTTGTTGAAAGGGTGGGCTGCTGAGTTTCCCCTGACTCACATCAGAGGCTGAAAACATCTGGTCTCCCTGCTCAAGCTGTGGAGGAGAGGACCTTGAATTCCCAGGTTGCTTCTGAGCACTGATTTTCTTTATAGCTCTAGTCTGTGCTGACTGGTAATTTTATACAGTAATACACTTGATACATAAATGAATGTGAATGCATTCATGTGACAACCTCTTGGCTTTCAGTGTAGATAAGTACTTCCGTTGATTAGGATCCTAACATGGGAGAAAAAGATTTGGCACTTAGAGTTGAATCAAATGGAATCACTTTGGTTGTGTTTTTTTTTTTTTTTAATTATTATTCTGTAATAAGTTATTTGTTCAAGAATCTCATGTTGGTGTCAGACAATGAGATAAGATGATTTTAGCAAAGACTTCCTACTGAAAGTCTATGCTTGGGCTTACTAAATTGCCATCAAAGCAGGATTTCCAAATATCCTGAAAGTGAAAGGTGGAGTGGAAATTTATATTTGGAGAGTATTATTTCCTCAGTACCGTAAGGGAACGAAGGATAAAAGATTCTTCTGGGGTTTTTCCTTTATTCCTTATGAAGCAGAAAAGAGAATAAGATGTCCATATTCATCAGGCTTAAAAAAAAGCAACACAGACATTTTGTCCAAAGAAAGGAAAAATCAAAACTTAAACATACAAAAGTCAGCCAAATCTGAATATAATTTAAATCAAAAGCTAAAGTTCCATTTGTTCCCCTGAATGCACAAATTTCTTCAGCCATATATATTTTAGACCTCATTTGATCCTAATAAACTAACCATGCCCGTGCTATGCATTGTAGTGCACACAAACCAGAAAACAGGTATCTTTTATACCACAAAACTTGTGTTTACATTTCCTTTTTCAGTGTTCTGCATTTCAGTCACTCATTCTAACTACTACAACTTCTCCATAGTTCTTTCCTTCAGCTTACCAAGAAGATGGAGAAATCAAGGAATAGTTCAAATTCCCATTCATACTCCACCGTCACAAGTAAATAGCAAAGCATACAGTACTAATGGAAACCACTGACTCAGTAAACCTACTGCCTTGTATTTCTGCCTTCCCTAAGTAGGGTGCTGAAACCTAAGATGAGTTGCAGATACAAAAGAGAATTGAAAATTGTGGACTTGAAAACTCCGTATATTATGATAGAAGTCTAGACCTCACCCAAACAGTTTTTCACTTCATTCTGTAGGTGGGGAGACTATATGGCAATGACTCAGATTCAGGGAGGAAAGACTCATCATTCTGGTTCAAATCTGACTGTGATGTGGGAGGAGGATTACCACTATAGGTCTAGCACTTGCATTTCTGCAACTGAGACAAATTAGAGGCTAAAGAAAACATCTTCTGATGTGCTCAGTTTTATATGGTAACAGGCCAAATCAATGTGTATTCACTATAGAAAATGGCAGGCCAACATGGCAGCAGGTCAAACTAACAAAAAAGCAAAATAAATACAGAAAAAACATGTGTCAGAAATTCTTGACAGTAGTCTATATGGGATAGCTGGAAGAATATGTGGAAGAAATTACCTGGAGGCGTTGGTCAACACTTGGCTGAACATGAGCCCAGGTGGACAGTGAGGTCAATGGCATCCTGTCTTGTATCAGAAATAGCGTTGCCAGTAGGAGTAGGAAAGCGATTGTTCGTCTGTACTCAGCTCTAGTGAAGCAGCACCTTGAGTACTGTGTTCAGTTTTGTACCCCTCACTAACAGAAAGACAGTGAGGCCCTGGAACTTGTCCAGAGAAGGGCAACAAAGGCCATGGGGGGGGCTAGAGCACAAATCTTACAAGGAATGGCTAAGGGAACGTGTATTGTTTAGTCTGGAGAAGAGGAGGTTCAGGGAAGATCTTATAGCTCTACAGCTACCTGAAAGGAAGTTGTGGTGAGGTGGGGGCCAACCTTTTCTCCAGCATAACTAGTAATGGTGCTAGAGGGAATGGCCTCAAGTTTTGCCGGGGAGGTTCAGGCTGGATATTAGGAAAATATTATTCTCCAAAAGAGTGGTCAGGCACTGGAAGGGGCTCCCCAGGGAGGTGGTTGAGTCACCAGCCCTGGAGGTGTTCAGGAAATGTTTAGATGTTGTACGAAGGGACATGGTTTAATGGAGAAATATTGGTGGTAGGTGGACAGTTAAACTAGACGATGATTCTATGATTCTGTGATCTGATTTTTCTCCAGGTTCCTTCTTAACAATGCTGAGTTCTTGTCAGAACACAGACTTTTCATGAGATAAGTTTAGTCAGATGAAAGCCAAAGAAATACCTTTTAAACTGTTGTCAGATGGCACTCACTTGAGCTACTACCATCTCAGCATGGTGTTATAGGCATTTCTACTGTGGAAGAGGACATGATTAGTTTTTGGACATCCTCTAGCATTTAATCTTACTGTGTTCTCTAGTGAGACTGTTCCTATGTTATAACTCAATTGCATTTATCTTCTATTCTCAATGCTTACCAATATGCACTTTTCACATTCAATCAACCTGCTGTGGATAAAGAAATATTATCTTATATTAATATATCATCAGTGCTAGGAAATTGGTATGGAAACAGAGAAAAGTCTCTGTTCAATCCTGTTTACCTGTGCTCTTTCTGGTTCTTACATGATTTATCCTCATGAGGAAAGTATTGAACCTTTCCTTGATTTTCACAGATGCTGCAAAGGGTGATGTAGCTGACCAGGACACTAAAGTGCTCACAGTGCACATTCTTCATTCTCAGAAGTAGAAGAGCATGTAATCCCTTGAGTAGCTATCCTTAGTTTCAACATAATCACAAGGCCATATGGCTTCATCACACTCCTGACTCATCTGCTAATGCCATTCCTAAAAAAAAATACAATAATAAATAATCAGAAAATTAAAGTAGAAAAGAAGTATTGTTTGCATCAAGAGTCCATGTACTTTTCTGTTCATCAGCTGGCACTATCCTTATACTTGAGACAGATGGTAATATAGCTAAATCTTTCTTAGGATTGCAAAAAACTCTCATAGAGTTTAACTTGTAAACAGTGCCTTGTGAACTGCTGGTCAACTCCCATCCTTTCTCTGTTTATTTTAACTTGAAAAATTCTTATATCTGAGACCACAGCAGACTCACTCAGGGTTCATCACTGCTTGTTCTTGTTGCTTTGGGAGTCTTTAGACTGTTCAGAAGGAGCCACCAAGCCCTGTATTGTTTGTCCAGCAGGGGATCTCTCATGGCATCCCCAGATGCATGCCCTAGTCAGTCTAGAAGGAATTGAGGTCCACTTCTGGGAACATTATACAGCATAAGATATGTGAAGAACAGTAAGGGAGCTTGATTAGCAGAAACTGTCTGATAGGAATACCATGTAGTTCTGTGTCACTCAATTATCTTGCTTTTCATCTCAGTTACTAGGTTGTGCTAGCAAGGCTGTTCCTGGACCTGATCAAGTTTATCTCAGTTTTAGACATACCCAGAGACAGAAATGAATATTTGCTCTCTAAAGGGTAAGTCAAGTAACTCTTAAAACCCACTTCATGTAAATAAGAACAAGCAGAAAATGCATACAGATCTGAATTGTGATACTTAAATTCTTTGGAATGAGAAAAAAAACAAAAAACAAAAAAACCCAAAAAAACCTGTGTCAATGTATTGCCTTGGCCATTAATATGGAACATGAATACCTAAATGTTTCCAGTGAGCATATTTTATACTTATAAGCAACTTAGACCTGACTTTACTAACAACATGTAAATTGACAATGATGTGCATACACACTGATATATTCAATACACATATACAAAATCAACACTAATAATATCACAAGTTTAAAAAACAAACAGGAGGACTTACTCTTAAAGGCAGTGTCTGATCACAGAAGTAATCTTTCAGAATCTGCCACTTGTGATTCAGAAAATTAAATGTCTCATTTCTTCCTGAGAATACTAATTACAAAATATATATGTATTATTTCCCCCACAATTTATGTGGCTGTTTGCTTCACTGATAATCTAACCAAGACCAGGAAATTGTAGAAACACTTTTGAGAAGTATAGCATAATACATTTGCCAACTTCTTTTGAAATGTGTCCAAGTCATCACAGTGTTGTTTTTTGAGCAGTTCCCAGTTTTGAGGGCTGTTGTAGTTTCAGCTAAGTATCAAGATTTACTTTCCATTCCAGAGTTCGTTTTATGTTATTTTCATTGTTTCTTTTGGAATATTTATTTATTTGTTTATTTTTAATTTATGCCAATACATTATGGCAACAGTTTAAAGCTGTTCCAGTTTCTGGAGAAAAGGCATTGTAAGGAGTTACCTGTTGGGATTCCTATATGGTGTATCACTATAAAGAAACAAAACAAAACAAAACAAAACAAAACAAATACAAGGCTCACTGTGAGTGTCTAATTTTAGTGGTGATGAGCCAAATTATACAACCTCAAAACCTGGAGTGTCCATAACGGCTCTGTCATCAGAAGTAGCAACGAGATTTGTGATAGAGTCTGTATTTCCACAAGGACGCAATGCTGAAGCAAGGTTTCTAGCAGGAAATTTATTTCTAGCATCAAACTCTAATCCCTTTACTCAAATGCACAGCCCAGATTTTATGGCATGTTCTCCCCTAGTTTTTGGCTGTTGGTTTCAGAAAAGGCAATTTAGATGAGGAAGTTCACACTACATGTAGTGCCCTGACACATCAAAACAGCATCTCAGTCTCCAGCACTATTTGGCTAGCAACTTTCACTGTCCCTAAAAGAACTTTAAAGAGAAGCTAAAACAGGTTCATGAAAGTCTGATAAAGAAGTAAAGAGCATTTATTTTCCTGAAGGGTTTTAAGGAGTCAAGAAGTGACAGAAATGTTTTAGAAAAAGGCCAAAATGCTTCTTACAGAAGGACTGAGCCTCAGTGAACACACAACAAAAGATCTTACAAATTCTGATATCTCAGTACGTTTCAATTTTTTTTTAAGTAGATTCATATATTAAAGTTAGATCTAGAGCTGATGTAAAATCCATTTAGCTGCACTGAAATTAATGAACCGAAGATGATGTACATCCATTGAGAATCAGCATTTGTGCGTGATCAGCTACAATGCTATTTGTTTTTGTTGGCTTAGCAATTGATGTGTTACTATGTAGCTCTGCAAGTTTTCTTTAAGTATGACTGTTAGCATACATGAAAACTACGATTCTGTGGAACTAATGCCTGAAAAACTCTCCTGAAACAGGATTTGCTTTGAGATGAAGGTATGTTTACATATTGCAGAAATCAGAACTTTTTTTTTTTTTTAATTGAATTTGCTGCTAAATGAGTGTGTCACCAAGAGTGTGCCCTCTGAGAGAAAAGACAGAAAATTGTATCTTTCATCTCTCATAACAAGTTATCTGGAAGTAGTGAAAGATTAAGGTGAAAAAATAATACCTGATGCACACAGGATTAAAAATAATAATAATTCTACTTTATAAAGAAATGAAAAGCAGTGTTAAAAAAAAAAAGAAAAAGAAAGCAACAAATTATGAATAGACACCTTTGGAAATAGATTTCAGAAGCCTTGAGAGAGCTTGAGAAAATAACTAGCTTGCACAGCATTAAGTGGAAGGAATTCCCCTAAGGGAATCAAGGGATCAGAAATATCCTGTCTTGGTTAGTCTTTGATAAGTTTGCATCTGTGTCTTTTTCACACTGCTGGTAATAAGTTGAGGGATGCAGTGTTACAGGGAGACAAATGGCAAAATTGTTTCTTAGGATATGAATGCTAAAACTGACTGATTTTATTGGAATTACATTAGCACAATTTCACACCGTATTCAAGAAGCACAAGGGGAAATGGATTCAGGGTTTTCTTTCTCCCCTTCTCATGACCTCATTGTGTAGCCTTGAACAGAAACACTCAGAACTACTTCAAGCATAAAATAAATCTGTTCTGATGAAATGAAACATAAGCCATCCCTCTTTGCTGATCCTTACTAATAGTTTTTGACAGACCTGGAGAAATATCACTCAGTTTTTTAAGGATGTAGAGCAGGATATGTCAGCACATTTTCATAAGTCAAAAATGTCAGAATTCTTGTGGGCAGATGAAGAGTACACTCTTTATCACACCTAACTTCCTCTCACTCATCTCACCTAACTTCAGGCACGAGCAGAGTAGATCTTTATCACCGCATTTGGTTAGGTGGAAAAAAGACTGGAAACTAAAGCTCTCCCTACAAGTGGTCAGTAAAAAACCATGAAATTACTTGCTGTTAATAACTGCAATTACTCATTTAGAGGTAGTACAGAATTAAATGCATCCAGTTGCAAGGTCTAAAAGTCATCTGGGAGTTACATCTCTTTTCTGAGAGATTCAAAATGAACACACATTTTACTGAAGTCTGAGGTTTCATTATATCATTTTATCCACTCTGTTGTATTGTGTTGTGTTTTATTGTGTCATATTTTTAACAACAGAAGTGTAGCTATTTGATCAAGTCATCTTCTGGTTTCTTTTTTTACACAAATTTAGTTACAGATTTGCTTCTTTAAAGACAATCCAGACCCAATACCTTACCCATAGCTGCCTGAGGCCTGAGACTGAAATATAATTTAAATCTAGCTATTAAATTCCATGTATCTGCAACCTCTTATTCTGAGAAGCTGACCTACTTGAAGTCAGAGAATTAAGACACTTTGTATACTAACAAACACATGAGCCATAAGATTTGTATCAGCTAACTTAGCATTAAAATTTGCCCTTCTGAAAACTAAGGTGCAACACTAACAAAATCTTATGATGTTGCACTGGAAACACAAAAAGAGGAAGAAAATTCTGAAAATATACCTGTCACAATGTTGGCAGCTTTTATTTTCAGTATTTGCATATGTTGCTTCATACAATCAATTCATATTTCTTGAATTTTCTCTCCGTTTCATTGAGGTACATCAACAGTAACACAATACTGTGAGGAAAGTATGTTCTGTTAGAACTGTTTGGAAATTATAGAGTGCTGCTCCAAAAGTAATGTCTCCTGCTTCATAATGCTGGTCCACAATGTCAGAGGCAGATGTTGGTGGTATGGCTGTAGAGGCTGAACCTTCTAGCCAATATTAAATCACATTTTGTTTCCGTGTGACAGATGGCAGCAGAGCGGCAGTCTGACAAAATGGCGTATGACATGGATGCGCATATGAAGCACAGGTGTGTCATTGAATTCCTCCATGAAGAAAAAAATGGTACTGATTGAAATCTATCAATGCTGGCTGAACATTTATGGAGACCAGTGATGACAGCAACCTCAGTCGCCTCCATTGGTGCAGATTTTTATGAGTGCAGCATGCAAAGCTGTTCATTGCTGGTGAAAACATACAGTTAATAGTGGTGACCATGTTGAAAAACAGTTTTTTGTAGCTGAGAATTTGATCTATAAGGTAGTTTTATTGTGTTCTTTGTATCTGTCGTAATTTCCATGGAAATAAGTAGGAGGCATTACTTTCTGAACAATCTACATGTATGAAGTTGCTTTTTCCCGCTAGGAAATCAGAAATCATAGAAGACAAAATGATTCCTGAAAATACATCATTTGTGTAGACACACCGCTTTCAAAGAAAAGGAGCAGTAAGTTGTAACACCATTGCAAAATTCTAATTTGACCTCTTAGAGCAGAACATTTAGTTGTCATTTTGAACTACTGTTGTCTTGTGATTAAAAATAAGTTAACATAGGAAAAAGGCAATTTGATTTCAACAAAACACAGGATTTAAACATGAACATTTTGTGAGCTTTTTTTTACATAAAATTGTAAAGCATTTATTTCATTTGTTTTGAGTAAGAGAAGAAAACAGAATTCTTACTCTTTAAACAGAAAAAAAAACCAAACAACAAAAAAGAAAAACAAACCAAACACATTAATTCTTATTCTTTAAAAAGCAACTCAACTTGTTAACAACTCAAACCTATAGATACTGAGAGAAAAATCGAACACTTAAGAGGCCAGGAAATCATTTAATCCAAGCCCCCTAAAGACCTAATTTTTATGGCCCTAATTCCTTCAAAACACTTTAATATGTCATAATTTATTTAGATGTTAGGAACTTCCTAAGAACAGGAAACAAGTATGTAGAAAAGACATGAAAAATGAAACTTCTACAAGCCTAAGCATGTTAATGACATATGCATGTAATAACTGGAGGGAAACACAATACCCACAGTATGTTTTGTATGAATTATTTATTTTAACTTTATTCATATACCAGAAGTACACTTTTTTTTTTTTTTTTCATCTGAAACAATTACATGTCATTAATGTGGAAATAATACAGCAAATATTTTGGCAATAACTTTCAAAATCGTAGAGATATCTTTGCTCATCTGAAAAACTCAGAATAAGTCCGTGTGTGTAACCTTAAGAATGAAAATGTTGACGTGTCACGTTTTGAATCTGACCCAGCCCTATATGAATGAAGTTAAGAATTATCAGGTATGTAGTGAATACAAAGCACAGGAATCTGCAGTACACTGCCTTTCTTTTAGCAAGTTATCAGATGAAGATTTTAGCAACACAATAACAAAGATTTGACAGCAGTTTATCAAGGTCTGAATCTCAGTCCTTGAATTTCAAAGAAATCCAAGAAAAATGTTAATAATAAATTAGAATATAAATAGACTAAACAGCACTTACCTCCACCTTCCTACTTTTCATTATGTACCAACATATGGTAAGGTGCTTACATCAAGAGCGGGGTTGGTCTCTTCTTACTAGTGACAGGTGACAGGACGAGGGGAAATGGCCTCAAGTTGTGCCAGGGTAAGTTTAGGTTGGATATCAGGAAACACTTCCTTACAGAAAGGATTGTTAAGCACTGGAATAGACTCCCCAGGGAGGTGGTTGAGTCACCATCCCTGGATGTGTTTAAAAACCATTTAGATGTGGTGCTCAGAGATATGATTTAGTGGAGGGTTGTTAGTTAGTGTAGTATTGTTAGGTTGTGGCTGAACTCAATGATCTTTAAGGTCTTTTCCAACCCCAGCAATTCTATGATTCTGTGATTCTATATTCTGTCCTAATTCAAATATTTGCCTTATGTAAAGAGGGAGGTTTCAGTGAGGAACAGAAAAATCACAATAGTATCGGTGCCAGGTGGGAAAGTATGTGTAAGAAGACAACTTGGGTTACTGATGGGAGGACGGAGAAGGGTACTCACAAGAGGTTTTGCTGTCCTTTACAAGAGGTTTAATCACTCCCCTCCTATTTTGCCTTTTGTTAGTCTCCTTAAAATTCATCAGTGACCTGAAACTAACAAAAATTATTTGTCTGTTGGAGTCTCAAGTACTGCTCTGATATCTCACATTCTGCTTTGAACTTGTCTCTACTATGACATTTTTAGTGTAATGATGAAGAAGGGAGGTAAACTCATTGTAGACTGATTCTAGTCACATTTATTTCAAATGTGAAAATTACGCCTAATACGTACTGTCCCTGCTTCAGCTACTTTGCATTACTGCAACCTGACAAACCAAACATATAATGTATGTATATAAATACAATAATACCTGTGTCTTACATACACTTTATCTATTATTCTGAAGTATAATAACAATAAATGTAACTTTAGAGTCTTAAATTGATACCGAAGAATGTTTTTGTGCTTTCCATGGATTTTTTTTTTTTTGTGAGAATTTTTAAAGATTTAAGCACTTTCTATTCACAAATATAGTTATTTAACCCTAGTAAATATAATCAGTCATAGCAAAATAACAATTACACAGGGAAGCATCTTCTAGTGTTTTATCTCATAGGCCATTCTTGCCAAACAAAGGAAGTTAAAATGACCTAGTTATAGGAATTCTTTCCTTTCTGCATCCTGACAAGGATCTACAGGCCCTAAAGGAACCTTGATACAGCATTTTCTTCCCTGGAGAAAAATTATTAACACTAATCCTTGTCTTTGAACACAGCAACCTTTTGATTGGTGTAATTGAGCTACATTACTTCACTTTTCTACTTCTGTCACAGCATCCTGTAGATGTAGCACCACTGAATTCATGAGCTTCGTACTGAAAGGGTCAGAGTATTAATATGTTAATAGCGTGCTGGCTTGCAAATTATGTTTTTTTTATAAAGTCTCAGTTAATTGCTTTGTAAGGTTTTGAGGCCAGAGTGAATTTTACTCCTTTAAATTTGCAATGCTAAGTGTTCTAAAGTAGACAAAATGAGAGAATTTCATAATAATTTTGTTAAAATATGTGAATCTTATTTTTGCAGTTGGCATCTGCTTTAATATGATGCCAAATAGCATGTGTCTAACTAGCTGTTACATGCTGAAACATGTAAAATCTAAAATGCTTGCTCATAGGCCACATTGCACATTGAAAAGAACAACCAAAAAGAATGATAAGAGGCCTTTGAACATCAAATTTAACCCGGTTGTGCAATGAAAAAAAACAAAACAAACAAACAAACAAAAAACCAAAACCAAAAAAAAAAAAAAAAATTCCAGAAAAGGGAAAACAGGAAAAAATCAATCAAGATGGCACATTAAACAGGAAGACTGCAATGAGCAGAAAATGAAAAAGGTGAAAAAATTAGAAGGATAGGGAGCAGGTGGAGTACTGGATAAAACAGAAAATGGAAACAAAAGTGCTTGGTGTAAATGACCTACAATGAGAATTGAGAAAATTAAAAACAAACAACAACAACAAAAAAAAAGCGTAGGAAAATGAGAGTAGGGGTTTTCCCACCTATCCATTCTGAAAGTGACATAAGCGCTTCTAATTTAAGGTGGCTTCACTCTGAGTCATGTGCTTAAGGAATGTGAAACCTCTCTGCTTAGAATCCATCCCCACATATTTTTCATACAGAAATTCTCTCTGTGATGTGCAGATAGACAACCTTGGAAGTGGTGTCAAAGGTACTTTTTTAAACATTTCCTTTCTCCAGTTGAATCTTCTTATCATTGTTTTTCAAATTAGCACTGAAGGTAACATCCACAAAAGAGCAAAGTTGAAGTCACTTCTCGGTTTTGTTTCTCTTGAAAGCCACAGGCCAGAGTCTTTACTTATGTTTGAAGTCAAGCAACTGTGAGTTCAGTTTGCCAGTTTTCTCCTTTCTTTTAGTGGTACAGATAATACAAAACTAAAAGTCCAGATGGACAGACTCATTCTCCCTGGCAATCAGCTGAACTTCAGAACTCTCTCTTCTTTAACCCCCTCAAGATCACTTCTGTAATCTGAAACAGGGCATGTCACATGGGATTGGTCTCAACTGACTTTAAAGGTCTGCACTGTAGGCATCAACAATTGAGCCAATTAGTTTTGCACCTATTATCATTAATTAGAAACAATTCATCTAGTATTAGTTTCTTCTTTAGAAGGACATATGTTGTATATGTTACAAATGTCTGCCCCTGATCAGACTACCAAGATGTATCTGGTTTGCACAGAGCCAGGTGAGCTGTTTTACAGATTCAACTGGAGAGGAATTACCAAAGGTATCACAGAAACATAGAATTACCAGCAGTTCAACCAAGATTTTCTTTTGTGTTCTACTTCAAATAGATAGGAAGATTGGAAAAGAAATATTTTCTGATTTGTCTTGTGGAGGAGAAAAGATATGTTTTATGTCCACCATACAGCACTACAGGGACTCATCTATAGCTCAGGTCTCCAGGTCAAGGAGTATAAATCTTATTACTGTAACATGTGTAGGTCTGCTGCTACTACTATATATTTATGTCAGTGGGATTTGAAATTTTAAATACATCATTACATTTAATCTTCAAAATAGTGAAAGCCTTTCTTTTATTACATTCTTCTGGCATGTCTTCATAATAGTAGTGTTCTTCCCCTTCTGAAGAAGTTAAAAAAAAGACTGTTTAAGGTTGAGTAATTACCTCCTCGGATCAGTGATAAGGCAAAAACTGACCATGTATTCTGAATAAAATTTGTAGCTAATCTTAAGAGAAGTTTTTGGGGTACTAGTTCCAATGCTCAAAGAATTTGTTTACCTTCCATCCCTCAGTATGAAAAGAAATTTAGCCTCCTTTTGCCTTTGTTTCCCTCTTCTGTATTCACCTACATATTGTGTAAGACCTTGATCTCTAGGACTGTCTATGACTAAATATTTGAATATTGCCTGGCATAAGAAGGCCTGAACCTTTTTTGTGGGACTATTGTAGTAATAATAGTATATTTGAATATGCACTAAAGTACCTGCCATGGAATGGGGATGGAGTCTCAAAGAGCAATAAACCACAATGTAGTGTGTATGCTTGTTAAGTCCTGCAACAAATGGACTTAAATTGTTGGAACAGCAAATGCAGTTCCACCAAGCACCGTCTGTTTCTGCTATTATATATAAGCAATAATGAGATGGTCATAGTGGCAACTACTTCTGATGGAAAAAGGATCCCCAGAAAAATATGGGAAACTCTGCAGCCATCCCAGGAAATGCTTAAATTCCTTGTGAATAGGAGCCCATGGTGTTAAAGCAGACTTTCCTTACTGGTAGCTTACATTATAATAGAACATTTTCTGTTCTGTGTACCCTTTTAAATAATCTAAAAGCCAACAGCCAATGGCTTTTTATCAGGTCGTGATCTAGGCTGGTGGTTTTAGTGATCTTACTGATTTGCAGTGTCAGCTAACTGCTAAGCAAAAACCATACCTGGCAACCAGACCATTTCCTCACCACAGCTAATCCACTGGAACTTTGTAGACACAATAGGCTGGGGAACATCTGTGTGCCACACTCCTCTAACCTCACCACACTGGTGACAGGTTTGGGTTTGAGGTGTTGTGCAATAGGAAGCATAGGCTATTTGTCCATCTAAAGATCACGATCTACTACCTGACCACTAGTGCAATAGTGAACAAGAGATTGCCACTAACTTTAGAATAAACATAAAAATATGAATCAGGATAAGATAAGATGCCTGGAGGAGATAGGGGTTTACATGTTTTGTGGGAAAAAATATGTTCTTGACTTGACTACACAGGCAAATTTAGACATGGGTCTGCAGTGGGGAATTCAGATGCAGAGCTGGATATAAAGACACTACAAGTTTCAAAGGTAGTGTTGTTGGTCAGGGTGCTCACTGGTGTATGGTACATGATGCTGTCTTTCTCATTCACTTATCAAAATACCTGACAAAATAGGGACACAGAATGAAACACAATGCATTCCAAAAGAATTGACAGTCTCAGTCAGTGAGTGTGTTTCATGTGAATCATTTAGTTTGAAAATATATATGAGTCCCATTCTGCACACTTGGTGTCAGCAGTTCTTACGCACTTGAATAACCATAATGACAACAACAGGTCTGCTTGTGTGGATAGCTGCTATATGAGCAAAGGCTTAACAAAGCCATTTATCTGTGAACATTTTGATAGCCTTACCCCACAGTGTGGGGCCCAAGCATCTACAGTTTCAAACTACCATTTAGTTTCAATATATCATATGCCAGCACTTGTTTGTCTAAACACATCATTCAGGGAAACACATTAGTGTTTTTAGTCAATTATCTACTCCATTTGTTTTCTTAGCTGCATGTGCTTTTGAATGGTTATCTCAGCTTGGTACTGTGGTTCTGTGAGGTGCGTCCAACACTTAGAATACAATATTTCTCATGCTCACTGAAGCAGAGAAAAAATAGTTGAAATCAGCAACAATGAACTTCACATATGTCTGTTGCATACAGCATGCGTGTTTTGGTCTGAGCCTTCAGTCCTTTCATATTAAAAATTCCCAGGAAACCAGAGACAATCACTGCTGAATCTAAAAACCCTGCAGGATCAGACCCTTAATGAATGCTTTAATGGCTCTGCAGGTGTATTGAAAATAGCTAGGTGCTTAGGGATTTCTGACTAGTACTGATATGACTGATATGTAATTCAGTGAAATGCCAGAGCTTTGTCTGGGAATAGAACTATTTCAATTCTGTAGTCAGTGGTGGATTTTCATATGTTCAAAGAAGGCAGGACTAAAAGGACTTCTTGTGTCACCTAGTCCATCAGCTTGTAACAGTGGTGATTTACTTCCCTTCAATGTTAGCAAGAGCAGAACTACAAGCAGATAGAGGTCAGCCCTAAGATTTAAGTTTTCACAGGATTCTCTTACACTTCTTGCAGAAATTGGCTCTGAAGAGCCACAAAAACATAGGGGTCCTTGTCCTTTCCACTGTTCAACAGGCTCCAAGGAGAGAATACCACATCCTCTTCACTCAAGATCTCAACATTGATTTGAACTATAGTAGCTGAGGTGAAAGAGTTCGATAAGGCACACTGCTGCCTTCCTCTACACAGCTGGAATAGCATCAAAATCTTTTATTCTATGCATCTCTCCCACACTTCATTCTGGGTGAAAATAATATGCTTTCTACTGAGCTGTGGTTTTTTTTAAGATAATAGCAAAGTATCTCTAATTCATACCAACTGAACTAATTGGACAAAAAAGGATGCAAACAGCCCAGCCCACCAGACTTTATTTAAAACAATTGTTAGCAATCAATAAATCCTGCTGGATTGTTTGATTTCATTAAAGATGTATTTGTTACTAAGCAGCTGGCACCCAAACATCTGCTTTAAAATGAAAGAGATTTTTCCTGCTCTGTTTTATCACGTTCGTTATTTTATTTGCACAATTTCAGAGACAATGACTACTGAATAGAATCAAAATGCAGATAAGCCTATCCCATCTTCTTCTGAGCATGTGCTGGGTCAGGGTAATGGATAGCAGAAATAACAGCCTGCTTTTCTTTCTTCTGTTCCTGAGCATGGTCTTTCGGACTTTCAACAGTCAGTCATGAGTGAAAAACCAAGCTTGTGACTGGTCTACTGATAAAATAATGAAATTAAAATATCATAGCTTCTTTTCAGAGCCTTGAATATGGCTTTCTGTGAACACTGACTTGAACATTCACATCCGTTGAACAGAGATGGCCTGTAAAATAAGAATTTCTAAGTTGTATGGTGGAGTCAGCTCCTTTTAAAAAACAATTTTAAAAATATGTAGATTATGCCCTATCTGGCTGATACCTTTGCCCCTTAATGTAACAGATAATGACGCTAGTAGCTTTTGTGGTATGTTTTTGTAGCAAAGCAGGTAACATTCCTTTGTGGTTAGGTAGCAAGCAAGAAAACTAGGAGCTGGAGCACAGAACAGTTTTTAGGAAGGAAGTCTAATTCAGATAATAAAACAGCTGGAAATTTGAATTCAGTCCCAGAATCATTTAGGTGCATGAAGCTAATCCAGTTTCCTGGGGAGCAATGTGGATGCAAGATAAACTTGGATTTTCTTGACTTTCAGATGAAGTTAGCCACACTGTGGTCATCATGATCTTTGTTTTGCACTTACATCCACCAGCAGATGGAGAGTCAACAGAAAGACCAAAGTGGCACTCTCTGAAAGTTCTGCAACCTGGCCATGTCCTTCAGGTGTAGAAAGTTATGATTTTCTCTTTCTCATCTTCCAATAAAACTGAGCTTTGGAGCTCAGTTTATGTTTTCAGAAACACTGCTGACATAATAAGGAAGAAAAGTATCCTTTGTTTTCATTATAATCAACATCTACATTAAGTGCAAGCTTTTATTTAAAATCTGAAAACCCTTCCCTGTTCTTCATCAGGCCTTCATTGTTCTCGTATCTTCCCTTGTTTTCATGTCTGTCAGTTGGCTGCAATGCACATCCCCCACCTTCAGTTAAGATGCTAGTGGTTTAGAGCTTTTCTTCTCTTCATCTGGTTAACAGCAGTTACACATTGGCTTCTTCCAGAGAAGGCCCATTAACTCTCTTCAGTGGCATTCCCAAAGAGTCCACTGAACAGGGAAATAAATTTGGATCTTGGAGTTAGAGCAGAGTCATAATGACAACATTCAGTGTAAGATGGAGGGAGGTGGTTCTTTTTAAATGAGTTATTGTTTGAAATGCAGAAATTATATAAAGCAAAACCCAGAATGGTTAAACTAACAAAGCAATAGAATATATATATATATAAAATAGCAGAGGTAAAAGCACCAGAATTTGAACTTCTGCTGAAATAGTAACAATGTGAAATTGTACAGTCTCAAAGACATGGTTAAGGGTATGGCACATGTGTACCTGAGGTGATATTCATTAAAATAGATTATAACTTTCCTGAAGTTGGATCAAGGACTTTTGTTTCATACTTATTGTATGAATGGCCCGAGAAGCTGAAACCTCAAACTAAACCCAAATTAAACAAATCCCTCCTTGAAGATTAAAAAAAAAAAAAAAAAAAGAGAGAGAGAGAGAGAGAGAGAGAGAGAGACTGAACTAAAAGACTGAACTACACTGATGCTGATTTATTTTAACTTCCCTTTGAATTTTATGACACAGATCCTTAGTTGACGTCATTAGATCTATGCTGATGTACATGACCCCAATTCAAACACAACTCAAAAGCCTAATTACTGAAACATCACACAAAAGTGTATTCTTCCAATGTTTCAGACTCTTTGACAATCAGGTGGTGGCAGGAATCTCCTAAGAAGAAAGCTTTTCTGTCAGCCCTGTCTCTAGACCAAAGAAGTTTGGATAAACACACAAACTATTTGGATGAATACTGCAAACATTTTGAAGTCTTCCTAGCATTAATTATCTGTTACTTCTTAGCCTATGGTCATGCAGGATCTTTGCAGCCAGCCACAAAAGAAAGGAATCAGTAGGTACTTTCTTAACACCCATATATCCATCTGTAGTTTAAAAAAAAAAAAAAATTAAAAAATCCTATTTTAGACAGATAGAAGATTTCAATGGAACTTTAGATTCATCCTAACATCTTAGGCCCTGCTGTGCCGACCCTCCCCTCTCAGAGAGCTCTGCTCTCTGCAGAATGTGTATGCAAAACCCACAAAAAGATTTTGGAACAGGACATCCATCCAAAAGCTTTTGACAAGGAACAGGGACTAGTTGAAAGAAAAGGTCTTCTGAAGCAGCTTTTCTCTGTGTGTGTTTTTTTTTTTTTTCCTGTCCTTTTTCCCCCTTGAATTCATACACCCCTTAATGACTTCACTGGCACTTTAGCCTGTGTGGGCTTTGTCCAGCAAAATAAATGTAAGTGTGCAAACTCTCTTTAATACACTGTTGAAAGGTAAAGACTGTGTATGCAAAAACAAACAAACAAACAAAAAATCTAACAAAACAGACTTGCTTAGGAGACATTTGCTAAGTACGTCTAGAGGTTATCAGTTTCTGTTGTAAACCAGAGGACAGTGTGCTTTCATAATAAAACATATATTCCACATCACATTTTGGGACAGATGTTTACAAGCAGAGAACTTAACAGTAATTTCTCTAACTAAAACCTGAGCAAGAATTGACCTTTGAGCAAAAACTGAAAGAATGCTTTTTTACATTCCCATGCAGACAAGTAGGGAATAGAGAATTAAGATAGGGCATCTGCCCACATCAGTTTCCGGTAGCTGAATGTTACATCTAAGACTTAATCTTTCAGTATCCTGTCCATTGCTTACAGTAGGCATCAAAAATTTAGTTCATGTCTAAAGGGATCAGACTATGTATGTACATATGGCCATTTCACTACATCAGTTAATCAGCAGATACTGATGCCAAAATAGAAGGAACTTTTATGCATTATGTTTTTTTCCTGGTTGACTTTAGCGTGGCTGAAATTTTTCTATAGCCACCTAAATCTTGTGTGTTTTTCCAGCCCCATAATACCCCAGTATTCTGGCTTAACACAAAACAAAAGTGAACTAAAAAAAAGAAAAAAAAAAGCCAACAACAACAAACTTTAAGAACAAGGTAAAGCAATCTTTGTATATACAATTTAAATGAAGTTTGACTACTGCAGGTTACACTTTGTCTGGACCTTATGAATTTTTGTAAGTGCTAGCTAGGAGCTAGGTGACAGACTGTCAGACTTATTCAAAAGTTACTATCTGAAATTCTCATTGATAAGACCAAATACATTCGGATAGCGAGGCACTGGAAGAAGGTGTACAGAGAAGCTGTGGAAAACCCATCCCTGAAAGTGTTCAAGGCTAGGTTGGATGGAGCTTTGAGCAACCTGATCCAGTGGGAGATGCCCCTGTCCATGACGAGGAGACTTCAAACTGATTGATCTTTAATGTCCCTTCCAATTCAAGCCATTCTACGATTCTATGATTTCCCTATAGTAAACCCTACTGGTACTGTTTATTTGGCTTACACATTATGTAAATGAATTTTCTACACACAGAATAAATTCTTTTGAAAGTTCAGACAGGTGGTTGAATTATCATAGCTTAACACGTTGACATCTGTATGTCCATCTGAGCCAGACACATGGCAACAGCACTTGTATATGGGTATGGATTAATACACTAATTATTATTTATTGACTGAAAATCTCATTCACTTGCATTTAGTGTGGTCTAACTGTGTCCAAGGACAGTTATGACATTTCAGTTTATACAGAAATACATTAGTGACTTTAAGTCCCAATTTTAATGTTGTTACTTTAACTGAGTGCAGCCAGCCATTACATGACTCTGATTATATCAATTTAAAGGTTTCATTTGTCAGTTTAAATTAACCCTGTTAAATTAAAGGTATAAGGTCTGCCAATAATATTCAGAGTTCAGCGAAGGGAAAAGTGTCCATCCTGCTTTTGCTAACATTTAAGTACAGCATTGCTAACTTTGCTTGAAAAGTAGACCCACAAGAACTTAGTGAAATTCAAAAAGGCCTAGCATGAGGTGTTACACATGTGTTGGTGCAATCCCAAATGTGCGTATAGACTGGAGAAGAACTCACTGAGAGCAACCCTGTGGAGAAGGACCTTGAGGTCCTGGTGGATGAAAAGCTGGACACGAGTCAGTAGCATGCATTTGCAGCCAAGAGACTAATGGTATACTGGGCTGCATCAAGAGAGGGGTGGCAAGTAGGGAAAAGGGAGGTGGTTGTTCCCCTCTACTTTATTTCATGACCTGCAGTACTGCATTTTGACTTGGGAACCCCAGGATAAGAAAGAAAAAGAGTTGCTGGAGTGGGTCCGGAGGAAGCCATGAAGATGATCAGAGGGTTGGAGCACCTATCCCATGAAGAAAGGCTGAGGAAATTGGGCTTGTTCAGCTTCAAGAAGAGAAGGCTCCAGAGAGACCTCACTGCAACCTTCCAATACTTAAACAAAGCTTATTATCAGGAGGGAGATCAACTTTTTACACAGTGTGATAGTGATAGGACAAGAGGAAAACTGAAAGAGGGGGGGGATTTATATTACAAATTAGGAGGACATTTTTTACTCACAGGGTGGTGAGGCCCTGGCACAGGCTGCCTAGAGAAAATGCGAATGACCCATCCCTGAAAGCACCCAAAGCCAGGTTGGATGGGGCCCTGGGCAGCCTGATCTAGTGGATAGCAACCAGCCTATGGCAGGGGGTTAGAACTGAATGGGCTTTGAAGTTCCTTCCAATCCAAGACATTCTATGATTTAATCCTTCTATGACAACCCTATGATTAACACTACACTGACATGGTTTCTTCCTTGAACCTGGAGCTACAGAGTTCAGGTAGAGTCCTGTCCAAAAATATAAGTGTTCAGAGCACTGTCAGAGTTATGAAAGGATGGAGGATGTTACAATCCCCAGCCCCAGTGATGGCAGAATAACAGTATGTTTTGTATTGACCACATAAAGTTTCAGTGATGTGGGCTGGCTTTGAAAAAATCAAGTGCTTCTACCAGAAATGCTTATGCTAATCTGGGTCTTTTTGACAGGCCCATATTAGGTTGCACCTAGGTGAGTCTTTCAAATGGGAAAAAAGAAAAACTTTTTTTATCATGAAGATTAATTTAATGGAGAAAACAGATTGAAGGTTCAAGCTTAGTTTTCCTGTGCTCACAGCTGCTGAAAAGCTGTGCAACTATGTAACTGTGTTAAAGAAAAGGCAGACCAAGCTGCAATACTCTGCCTCTCTACAGGTTCCCAACTAAAGGAGCTGCATTTGGGCAGCTCACAGTTAAGGCAGTGGGAGTTCACATCTGTCTACAATATGTTAAGACAACCTATCTTGCTTGAAATGATGAAAAAGGAAAAAGATGGGGTATGAAGAATTTGTAGAACATACAACTCATCTATGCATATCAGACCAAACTCAAATATAACATAACATGAAAACACACTATTTTTGTAAAGCTTTGTAGATCTAATCTCTCCACAATGCACATATGTACACTTTTACCCTCCTCCCAGACTCTCAGTTTTAAATAAACCTATAGTGCTTCCTGTAAATGATTCACAAGAGTCTCACCACCAGTCATACAGCATTCAGCAGGCAAAGACAACTATTAGGAAGAATATTTTAAAACATCTTTTTCATTATACTTTGGGGAAACTTTTTTTCTAATTTCCTTGATGATGTGTTGTATTGTGCTGTCATTTTCGGGCTTATCAGTCATGTCTACTAATGTAATCCAGTATGACTGACACAACATGTGACATGTCACCATGAAATATATTGGTTAGAAACTTTGGCAAATACATTAAAGGGAAAGAATTGCAGCAAAAAGAATGATTATTTATTTTCTTTATTTCTTTTTCTCTACTCTCTCTCTCTTCTTTCTCACATTTTCTTCTTTCTTTCCTTCTTTTTCTATCTTCTTTGTTTTTTCTACTTTCCTTTTTTCTATCTTTCTATGTTTTCCTCTTTTCCTCTCTCAATAAGAAGTGGAAAATGCAGGCTAATAAGGTAACTTCCATCAGTGGCCTGAAAAAAAACACAAAGCACCAAAGCTGCCATTAAAATATTTTTAGTTGACATGATAGTAAAGCTTCTATAAAAGCAAGTTCTTTCCTCCGTGAAACTGCTAATACAATCATAGAGAAAGCTTCACATTTTAACTATCTCATTCTGATGACAGAGTGGAAGTTTCATAGTCAGAGAAGCTCCCAAGTACAAGACTAACAACAGCTTCTTCATGCTGATGGAAAGCATATCCAGTTCTCATCTGTTCTTTTGAAAATAGTGGAAATGCCTTAGTTGTGTAGCTCCAGGCTACACAAGGAGGCTTATTAGAGGGGGTCCATATTTCACTCTAGAGTGAAATACACAGCAAAGTGCGTTAGTAATAACAAGCACGTAAATACATCAGAAGTTAGTAAGTTGGAAGATCTGCATAAGTGAATTGAAATCCTCCTGGATGTTGTGCTTGATCACACGAGGAATGAATGTGTGATCCCAGACCTCCAGTACAACTTCACCAGGGGAAGGTCATGCCTAACCAAACTGGGGACCTTCTCTGATGAGGTGACAGCACTGGTGGATGAAGGGAAGGTGACCGATGTCATTTACCTGAACTTGTGCAAGGACTTTGACATGGTCCCCCACCACATCCTTATCTCCAAATTGGAGAGATGTGGATTTGATGGGTGAACAACCAGGTGGATAAGGAATTTGTTAAAAGGCAGCAGACAAAGGGTAGTAATTAATAGTTCTATGTCCAGGTGGAGGCTGGTAACAACTGGTATCCCCCAGGGATCTGTCGTGGGACTGGTGCTCTTTAAAATCTTCATCAATGACATCAATGATGGAATTGAGCGCATCCTCAGCAAGTTTGCTGATGACACCAAGCTGAGTGGTGCTACTGACACAGTGGAAGGAAGGGATGCCATTCAGAGGTACATCAACAGATTTGAAAGGTGCAGGAGAATCTAATGAGGTCCAACACAGCAAAGTGCAAGGTTTTGGACTTGGGCCAGAGGAACCCCAGCCATATATACAGACTAGAAGGAGCGGTCCTTGAGAGTAGCCCTGCAGAGAAGGACCTGGGGGTCCTGATGGATGAAAAACTTAACATGAGCAAGCAGTGTGCTCTTGCAGGTCAGAAAGCAAATGGTATCCTGGGCTCCATCAGAAGAGGTGTGGCCAGCAGGGAGAGGGAGGTGATTGTCCTTCTCTACTCTGCCCTCGTGAGGGTCCATCTGGAGTACTGTGTCCACGTCTGGGGACCCCAGTACAAAAAAGAAAGGGAGCTGTTGGACAGGGTCCAGAGAAGGGCCACAAAGATGACCACAGGGCTGGAGCACCTCTCCTATGAAGACAGGCTGAGGGAGCTGGGCTTGTTCAGCCTGGAGAAAAGAAGGCTGCGGGGTAACTTCATTGCAGCCTTTCAGTACCTAAAGGGAGCCTATAAACAGGAGGGGAGTCAAGTCTTTGAAAGGGTAGATAATGGCAGGACAAGAGGAAATGGTTTTAAGTTGAAGGAGGGAAGATTTACGCTGGATGTCAGGGGGAAGTTCTTTACCAGGAGAGTGGTGGGGTGCTGAAACAGGCTGCCCAATGAGGTTGTGGATGTCCCGTCCCTAGAGGGATAGGAGCCAGGTTGGATGGGGCCCTGGCCAGCCTGGTCTAGTACTAAATGTGGAGGTTGGTAGCCCTGCCTGGGGTGGGTGGTGGAGTTGGAGCTTTACGATCCTTGAAGTCCCTTCCAACCCAGGCCATTCTGTGATTCTGTGATTCTGTGAACTAACCCCAAGAAGCCAATAATCTTTGTTCCCAAATGCCTTGTAAGACTGGGCATAGTGTGTTTGTAACACCTCCGAACTACACAGAATTACCCCCCAAACAAGCCCTCTGGCCAATTACTGACCAGTTTTGAGCATAGATTTTGTCAGATGTGCGGAGTTTCAAAATACATTCCTCTATATGCCTCTGATCTTTGGAGTTCATTACAAAATCTTCCTGAATGGAAGGTACGATCCTATACCCAAAGTAAACACAAATAAGAACACAGTACAGTAGGCACAAAAAGTCAATGAAGGAAGCCAAATAGTTTGTTGCTGTTATTAAAATCAGTGCAAATTTTGCATTCTTTCTTTCTGTTGAACATTACGCCTAGACATTGTTATTTCCATATTTTTGAAACTTGGCCCACAATTTTCAAGAAATATATTAAGTATATAAATATAAGTATGCTATATATATATTTCTTTATGGGACCTTAAATACAGCAAATCCAATTCAACTTTCCTTCTCACATATTTGCCTCTCTCTCTTTTTTTCTCTTTCTCTCTTAGAGCTTTCACCAAAGTTCTGAGTAAAATATTTCACTCAAGTACTTGCATGCTCTCATCTATGTTGCTCTAAGAATAGGTCCCTGAATGGTCTTTTCTACTGGCTATAAGGGAATATTATCAGTATATTTCAGAGTTCATCTTTTTTAAGCACTGAAGGAAGAATTTCTAATTTTTTTGTTCTTGTTGGGGGAGAAGGGGGTTTGTCTGTAATGCAAAAATTGAACAGTGGTGCCTGAAAGTAGCTCTTCTTTGAATAGCAATTTGTTATGCAGTTTATCCAGTTGTTTTCTTTTTCCTGCTGCACCTTAATCTGTTATTTTTATCTCTATGGTGTGGTATGGAAAAAATGTTTGCTTTGTAACTAACTGTTAGAATAAAAGACACCCTGAAGTTTAACTGACTCCATCCATTACCGTGTGAACCACATCTTGCAAGTGTGCATAACAAACTCTTCTCAAGAGGTTCGTGGGAAAGGTATGAGGAGAGTTGCACAGAGTCTAGTAAAGGAAGGATATTCAATGCTGCTGTTCTTACATACTTGTTCTCTTATCACTTCCTATCATCTCACTGGTCGTTAACCTCAAAAGTAGGACAAACTGCTAGAAGTGCTATTATGAAGCACTTATAGAATGTCACACAATTGGTTAGAACCAGAAACCAGTGCAACAGTTAATAGCTGTATTACCAGCCAGTGATACTCAGCATTCATAAAGTCCACTACTCCTTACCACCAAATGTGATTTGACTTGTTTTCACAAAGCATCAAAAGGCCTTGGTAAGTGCACAACAGAAAAGCATTTAGGCTCTTAATCTGATGTTTACTGAGCAGCTCTATGTTGCTGCTGTAAGAGCCCTTCTGGGGTTTGTATTAGCAGAAGTCCAGAGTGTTTGCAGTTCTTTCCAGATACAGTAGAGAGCAAAAGCCATCCGACACCTGTGAAAATTGCCATATCTGTTTAAGCACTGGAATGGAATCTGTGGCAGTCATAAGGCTTTAAAATAAAGTTGTGTGTGAAGAGGCTGGTTTCAATCAATTAAAAGAAAAGTTAAAAAATAAAAAATAAAAGGGAAAAAGACAAAGAATACCTCAAGCTGAGTTTTGCAGGGAGTATCTGAGCATTCCAGTCTGAGGGGCATAACCAGCAAGGTGTAATGATCTTGACCAGAATACCATTTTTCATCAAGGAGTCAGTGATCCATAGCAATGTTAACCTCAGTACACCCATGTCAGTGTTGTACTGCACATACAGCTTGGCTTTCAGCCTGTGTTGTGCTGCAAAGTCCCATGTTCACAGTATAACCTCCACCAACTCGTTGCAACAGAGGAACCTGTAGGCAGATCTCACTCGATACCAGTGAATGCCACCTGTGTGGCCTTGCCTTTATCTAACAGTGCAGCAAGAAGTTCTCATGAGAACATCCTTTCTGATTGACTGTAGAAATCATAGAGTTATTTCCTTGCAAGAAAATCTTATAATAGCCTGAAAGACAGAAAGGGAAGAATCTCTGCTATGGATGGAGCCTACACATTGTGCAGCACATCAGCCAAATTCTTGTTTGATGCTACACCATTCAGGGCATTCCAGCATCTGAAAGAATGTAAGATTATCTGTGCTATTCTCTTTCCATAGATAAGTAATAATAAATAAAGTTTTAATAATAAATCGGGTTTTAAATGATAGCTTACAGAGTTTGAGTGCCTTTCTTACCAGGGTCATACTGGACCTGCACCTCCTGCAAACAAAGCAAGTTGCAGATATGGCTCAAGGATTTAAAATGAGCCTTTGCAAGGCCCTCATTCAAGAGATGAAAAAATCATTGAATTATAGAATCATACAATTATAAAATGTCTTGAGTTAAAAGAGACCTTAAAACCCATCCAGTTCCAACATCCTGTCATGGGATGGTTGTCCCCCACTAGATCAGACTGCCTTAAACACCTCCAGAGATGGAGTATCAACAGCTTCTCTGGGCAGCCATGTGCCAGGGAGTCACCATCCCCTGAGTAAAGTTTCCTCCTAACATCTTTTAGTATAAAGCCATTCCTCCTAGCCCTATCACTTTCAGATCACATAAAAAAATCAGTCTCCTTTCTGACTATGAGCTCTCTTTAAGTACTGGAGGGCCACAATAAGGATTCCCAAGAGCCTTCTGCAGGCTGGACAATCCCAGCTACCTCAACCATTCTTTTCAAGAGAGGTGCTCCAGCCCTCTGATAAGCTTCGTGACCTCTTCTGGACCCACTTCAACAGCTCCACATCTTTCTTGTGCTGGGCACCCAGACCTCTATGGAGTATGTGTTAGAGCCTTAAGAGGGCAGAGTAGAGGGGGACAATAACATAGTAGATGAGAACAGGGAAGAGATTCTGAATCCACTTCAGCAGTCATAAAAGCCTCCTCTGACAGGAAGGATGGCAAGTCTCAATCCCATCCCTGAATGCAAAGTGCTACTGTAGACCAATCAAAGAGGATTTCTGTTCCCAAATCAGCCTCTTCTATGGGTTGCATAGCCTCTATGGGCTTTGATATATGAGTAATGTGATGCAAGCTCACACAAAACATAAAGCTTTGGATTTTTCCTGGGAAAAAAAAAAAACTGGTTTCTAATTTCACAAATGAGTATAAAATCAGATAGGAGAAGGCCAGCATTGTCTGACTGCTATTTCAGTGTTCAGTAAACCATATGTGTATGAAAACAATTACCTTTAGATGAAAGAATGATGAGCACATTACGTGAACATAGATAGTAGAGGATGACTCATAAAGTATACTTTTGTCATTAATGCACAGAGTGGTGAACTAGAGAAATAAAGAATTAAAAGGTTGGACCTCTCATTAATACTAATCTTGTCCACATTTTTCTAGATTTTACAACTACCTAGTGTACTCACGTATATCTCATTTACAGTTAAGGGCTAAGTCCACTGTAGCTAATGTTTTTGGCATAAACATATGTTCCTAAAAACTTATTTGGGGACTAAAACATTTCAACATTCTTTCACCTACAGTTAATTTGTGCTATAAGGAGACAGAGTCTAAAACCTGTGCAGATAAATGATTTCTCAAGTCCTTGGTTGTTCCAAAATAATAGATCACCACTCACATTGACACACTACATTGTTCTGGGTCATAATGAAATTATAATTTTTCAGGATTACTGCCAGTTTGCATAAGATTTTTTCTGATATAAACAATTTTTTTCCTCAGCCTGGGACAAAATATTTCAGTTAAATGTTGGGTGTTTTTAATGAAAGAAGAAAGCTTAAGTCACTGAAAGACTAATTTCATAATGAAATTCAACTACAACACATAGAACCTACTGCCTATGAAACCAGTGCTGAGGGGCTATTCTGTGATGTGTGAGAGACAAGACTGAAATCATTATTTGAATATTTCAGAGCTGTGGCTTTGAGTTCTTGACAGTTCTGTGTGTCACTGACTAAAATGTTGATTGAACCACCTATGGGTAGGCACTCTTTGGCTTTTCTCTGATATTAATGCTTTTGTTCCTGATTCTTTTCACCTAGGTATGCTCCAAAGGAGGACTATCTCATACAGAGGAGAAGAGTCAAGTCACAGCTATCATTGGGCAGGTGCAAACTGAAATTCAGAGGTATTTTCTCAGCGTCTCAAAGCAGTATATTCACACTGTATTTAGGATGTGCCTGAACTACTGCTGAGCCTCTTCATTTTCTATTGCTAGTTTAGTCTCATCTAGCTTTGTCACTTCAATAGTATGCTGAATTACAGCCAATATGAAGTAGATAGGCTGTGTAGTATACTAAACCTGTCCCCACTTTGTTCAGACACATGGTCACAAACTCACATGGTCTTCATTCCTGCTGTACTTGAATCAGTCTCAAATGATATTGTAAGTTCTCTCATAAAGTTAGTCTTGGGAAGAGTTAAATTAGTAAATTCTTAAAGAAATTTTTTGCTATGTTTCAGATACTTTAGCTTTTTTAATTATTATTAATATTTGCCAAATACACTAATAAAATTTTGCCTGTTTACACATACCTCTCCCACTTCACAAAATATATTTTTCAATTGGATGAATAACTAATGGCAAACTCTAGCTCAGTCTGAATGTTGGCAAAATCTTCTTTCCCATGAGGACATTCTTGCAGTAGGTCAAGTTACCTGGAGTGTTCATCCTTAGAATTTTCAGGGCACACCTAGACAAATCCCTGAGCAATATAATTGTATCTCATGGCTGAACCTACACTGAGCAGCTGGTTGGTCTAGAGACCTCTTGAGGTCCATGCCAAGTTGGATTATCCTGTGATCCTAGGTCATTCAATTCCCTCTACTCCCCTGACTTCAAAGTGCAGTTTCTCTATGAAAATAAACTAGAAACAGATTCAAGAGATAGCTCTTGCACTCGTGTAAAGTGAAAAACAGTGGCTGAAGAGGAAGAGTTACCCTGAGATGAAGAAATTACAACAAGCCTCAGAAAGTACAAGCATCTCATGAGAAGACTGTTTTACCTTCTACACCTGTCTGTTCCTTTTTTTTTTTTTTTTTTCCTCATATATTTCAACAGGGAGATTTTTTAGAGAGCAATTGCCTCATGGCACTTACAGTCTATAATAATGCTGGGTTTCAGTTTCACTTGGGACTTCAAGACCCAGATATTAGGTAAACAATAACAATTCACTGCTATCAGCGGATCTATGCCAGTTTACACCCTCTAAAGGAATAGTGAAGGCCAGAAGGATCATGTACTCTCTAATTATATGTTCTGACCTCCAAATGAAATATTCACTCTGTACTTAAGGCAGTGCAAATAACTACTACAGGATTGAGGCCTTGAAAATATATGCTTTGTACTGTTTTCAAATAAGCATTTACTTATACAAATTCCTCATCTTAAAATGTCTAACCATAGGTTACAAAAGTCAACTCAAATTTGAATGTTAACAAATGATCCCTCTATTTACCTCAAATGGTTGTTATCTGGGACTACAATCAGATAGAATAGATTTAAATTTAACAAAGGCTGTCACCTTTAAAAGTTGACTGTCAACAGGGAAGGACAAGATATCTCAAATATTTGCTTGCAATAAATGCATGCAAGTGCATGGACTGTCCATCAACATCCATGGAAAAAAATACTGTCCTCCATCAAAACTAATGGCTCCACATTCAAAGGAACAAAGTGAGACTGCTGTAGGAATGTGTACCTACAGAGTTCCTGTCTGAAAATCGTCCTCTTTGGCTATCTGCCTTCCTGGAGAGGGGTGGATCACACTTCAGAAAGGCAAGATTTGAAATTATGAGGTGGGTTAGCTTATCACTCATCCTGTCAAACTGCAAATAATATAAAATCCTCTCTGACCATGGATTGCAATAAGGTCTGTAACATAGTTCTGTATTTACTCAGTGTCAGAAGAAGATAATTCCTCCTGTATATTTGCTCTTAGAAAGCAACCCAGACATTAGGCTCCATGCTCAGTATGATCTTTGTGGCTTAATTTGTAAATCTTGCACACAACATTTGCAAACTCTGTTATGCTATTCCCTGCTCATGTGGAAAGTCTATTGAGCCAGTGAGCTAGCTCCAAGGAAGTCAAAATAAAAGACTACAATTGAAATATTACATCCTTCTTAAAATCAAACCTATTATTCTGTATATCAACCATATATATATGTATCTATACGTAGATATGAATTAGAGACAGATGTATACGCCCAAACCATCTTAGCAGTTTATGGGAAGACATAGATTTTGAATAAGCTGACATCCTCTGTTACAGACCAGGGGCAATTCAGCACACTGAAACTAACACCCAAGATCCTGAGCGTACAGGTAGCCTGAGCAAAGACTAATTTGTGGAAATTGAGAGGATTCCTCATGAAAGACTTCTTTTCTTGTAGTCTAAAATTAGACAATGGGTGAAAAAATAAAAAGAAGAAAGGATACTAGGATACAAAGATAAAACCTGGCTAAAATTTGTCATCAGCAAAATCCTTTGCCATTACTCAGCCCTCAAAAAGCAGATTTCAAGTTACAATCACCTTCACTAGAGTCCTTGATTATGCAGGTTGTTCCCCTAAAGAGATCTGGTCTTTGTGGAAAGTTTTGTGGATCCTATGGCCATGTACTGTACTTACACACATCCTCAGTGCTCTTCTGGAGCTATGGTTAATAGACAACATCTGATTAACAGAGTTTTCCCCAGGCTCATGTATCCTTTGCGAGGACTGTGGAAATTATGATAATCTGGAAGCCATAAGCATTTCACTGATATTTCACTTGTGTGTAATGAGCCAACACAGATAGTGAGATTGGTCCAAATTAGTTTCAAATATTTGAAAAGGACTATATGAATGCTTTGTATGTTGGATTTTGGTTTGGGTATGTTAGGAGCTGTGTCATATAGCAAACATAAATCTAGCTCATTTTACACAGTTCAGTTAAAATCTTGTGTTCAGAAGTATTGTGCAAATTGATGGTACAAAATTACTGGAGTGGTTACAAATATAATCAGAATGTTTTGTGGTCATTTATACATCTCATTCAGCCTAAAACTACCTTCTAAGCAAGCTTCAAAATACCATACAGGAATTTCCTTATGGTACTTCTACCTGCTATTTAATTAGTTTAATTATATCAGTGTGATATGTCAGTGGCCACGGAAATCCTGAGAAAGAGCAGGCAGAGAGAGAGAGACAGATAGTCAGAGCTCTCTAACAGTAAAAGTGGCAGTGGGGGAAAGTAAAGTTAAAATTCGTCCAAGGAATTAGTCTCAATTTCAAAGTAATATTCATAGACCGTTTAGAATGTCACCATGCTTCTTAAAATCTGTGATTGATGGTATCTTTTGGCAGGATAATGTAACATGAAAAAGAATATTGGACTGTATTCTATTACTTTTTCCAACCCTTTTGTTCTTCTTTCCAAATCTGTGGGTGAATTTTAATGTGTATGAGAGCTAGAGCACTGCTAAGGGCCAAGTATGCTCTAGGCAGGAATCATACAGCCAGCTCCACAACATGTCTTATTTTCCCCTCCACAGACCTGTACGTACTTCTCCCCATTTCCACTCTACTCTGTGCAGCAACTCATGAGCTTGTTGGTTTTGCTGAATGATGCCAACCCAAGGGTTGTTTTTGTGATTTGATCAAAACAGAACTAGAATGTGTGAGGTGACTTAAAAGGAACAATGGAATAAAAATTATTTCTAGGAATTATGAATTAATAATAATATTTTATTTTGCAAATTACAAAATTATTTCATTTCTGGCTACTGTAATCCATATTAAATTAACAGGGGTATAATGAGATTCAGAGGCCTTTCCTATTTTTTTGCAGTTTTATAGTGACCCCATTTCCCACCGTATGGAGGCTGGCACTTAAATAAATGGATAAAGATGCCAACAAGTAATACATAGCAGAAAATGACTTTAATGCCCCCTTCTCATGTTCTTCATTTGCCATGTTTTCTTCTGCTCTGCTCCATTCTCTTTCATTAGTTAGATAAGGACCCATTCATTTCCAGCATTTACTCCCAGCCTGTTTTTTCCCCCCATGTGATCTATGCAGATGATGCAGTTCATTCACCTGCTGGTCTCAGTGTGAGATGAAGCTTCAGAACATTTGTGAAGTCACAGGAGAATCTACTGAACAGGACAGTCCTGCATGTGTCACAGTCACTGCCAAAACTTGAGGGGCTCTCCTCTTTCTCCTTTATTCTGTTTCTCCTCTTGTCAAAGCATCATGCTTTGTAGAGCGTATCAAATATACCCAGACCACTAGTCTATGTGGCTCAACTTGGATGTGTTTTCAACATTTGAGGAGATCTATCAACAGAAGAGGGTGAGTGAATATGCCTGTGTGTCATAAGAAACATATCTGCAAGTTCATCTTTCAACCTGAAGATAATGCAGATATGGTAGCAGACCTGGGGGGGGGCGGGAAAATATTGTGGGTAGGACCATAGGCATTACTACCTAGCACCAAGCCAGGAGAATCATTTTTGAGACCTCAGATACAGAATTTCATGGAAAGAACACTGTCAAGAGACTTAAAGCAATACTGTTTGTCAGGACTGGTTTCATGCATAAGTGATACCGGCAGCTATACAATGAATGCCACGGTGGGGTTAAGATGGGATTCAAGGTTTCCAACCAGAAATGCAGAAGAAAATGCAGACGTTGCAAACTCATGCAAATTGAGACTGAAACAAAGGTCAGCACAAACCCTTGTGAACTACTGTTAATCTCAGAGATTCTCAGAGCTCTGATCGTGCATTTTAATACGTAGATAAAGGTTTCCACTTTTGCAGAACTAATCAAGACACTGACTGGTTCCCAGACCAAGAGAATCAAAAACCTTTTATCTCCCTTGACACCACAGGCAGAACCTCAGGATAGTAAAATTCAATCCTACGGGGTTTTAGTAATGGAAATTTTGTGTTTGCATGCCAATTTTCCAGTTGATAACTCCTAGATTTGTCAGGACATAAAGACCTGAAAATAACCACATTTCTAGATGACCATCTGTGTATAATTAGCCCATTGAAATTGTCAAGATGCTACTTTCAGTTAAAGATAAGAGATACATCAGTATAATTCTATTACATAAGAATATAAGGTTGGGGTGTGTGTGTGTATTTTATTTTGTTTCTGTTTTCTTCCAAAGGAGAAAGCGAGTTTGTTCCTTCATCTGTGGTTTATTATCAAGGGTGTGTTGCTGTTATAACACACTGTTGACACCCCAAATCCACTTACTGGCCTTCCTGAATTGTTGATTTCACAGTGACTACACATAAAAGTTAAAGCCAATGAGAACCATACTGAAAATGTGCAAAGTTGCACAAAATTCTAAGCCCACTCAAAAAAAAAAAAAAACACACACCTCAAATCCTAGGTTTTTCATAGTGAACATTCAAAGAGAGCTTCTGACTGCACCTCAATCCCCATAAGAAAAATGGAGATAACAGCACCTTGGCTCACAAGGTTTCTGTAATGATCAACTCGTTCAGCTTGTACAGAACAGAGGATCAGAACCACCAGTGCCCTGAAGCTCCAATCTTTTACATCAGACAGTGACCTGGCCTCAGGCAGAACATCATTCATGCCAAGAATCCTTCTTAATTGGTGGGCACATAAGGCTGACACGTTGATCTAGTTGTGCTGTGATGCAGTGTATCATGAGACGTGTACATTCTCAGATAAGAAAAAGCGTTGCAAGGCAGCAGACTCTTGTTTTTACATCAGTAATTACATTTTGATTGTGATTTTCATTTCACAAACAGATTTGAATGAGCAATTCTTGTGTTCACAAAGCTTGGAAAAAGCATGCACAAAGCTATAGGAAGCCAGAAGTGCCACCTGATTTGAATCCATTAGTTCATTTACTCCTTTTTCCCTTAGTTTGTAATAGATGAACACTAAGAATGAATGATTTGCAGTCATCAACTGTGTGAGGCTTGCTCTGTATGCATGGTACAGTTTTCCCATGAAAGCTTTGTTTAGAATGCAAAAAATATATTTGAGAAAAACTGCACATATAAAATTTCTAGCATATTTCTGAAGAAGGATAGCAAGTGTGCCTCTGACAGTTTTGCCCCAGAAGTCCCAAATCTGCAATGTTTGTTTGTATGAGTTTGTTTTACATTGTCAAACTTTTTTTTTTGCCTCCTCAACTTGTACAAACTCTTTGCGTATTTTTTTTTTTTAAACATACATGAATAAAAGATACTGCCATAGACTGATGTAGTACACAGAATTTTCAGATCAAATGTTTTCCTTCTACAGGTGAAATGTGGAAATGAGAGATAGCGTTGTCATTATACTGCATTATTTGTTTGTTTGAACAAATATGGCCACAGCAATCATTTTCATTGATTTTCTAAGAATAACAGTTAAAAAAAAATAAATCAATAAATGCAAAATTTTCCATGAAACCTTCAGTGAAAAAATATTCCTCCCTCAACCTTATGTATATTAAAGCGTACAGAATGTGCTGACTAGCATAACGCAATAAGAGTGATTACTGGGAGGCAGTGAAGGTGATTAAATATCACACAGTAGCCAGAGTTACCTGCAAATATTATGAATCCAGCACTCCAGAGAGGAAAAAAACATCACAACAAACAAATTCTTTGGAAGTTTGCAGCTCCCAGCCAGCCACCCTTCTCCGTACATGGTTCTGTGGATGGGATTTTAATGGATGCATGACAACAGCAGTCGTTGTCTTATCCAATGCACAGAAGTTCATCATTAGAAGGAAGGCAGCTGAATGTCTGCTGTAACACAGATTTCGACAAGGAAGGCTTAGGTCCTCCTGAGAAAACAACACAGGCAAAGAATCTTCCTGTTTACATTTGACGTGCTTAAATATTGAGGAGGTTGTTCAACTGGTTGCTGAGTGAACTGGAGAATTTAATGTTGGCACCGGGGAGACTAATTCCTCACTTGATGACTAGCTGACTTACCCACACATTTCTAAGTCCGAAATACAGTAATGATTTAAAGCAGGGAAAAACCATCAATTAGTCATTTTCAATCTCCCTCGAGGTATTGAAAGTATGGAAACTATTATTTGCAGTGGAGAGAAGTAACTTAAGTCTTAGTGCAGAATATGTTGATGATGGCATGAAACTTTAACAAATACAAGATTCTTTGGGCTTCTTACTAAATTTATTGTCAATATAGCTGAAATTTGAGGAGGGAATATGAGTAATGAACCACAGATCAGAGAAATCCCCATAGATATACTTCTATTCATTAGAACACACATTCTCTGTTGAAACTGTACATATTGGAGTTGATACTTTTTACTGGACCTCTTCTTCAAATCCTTCATCTCCCTGTAGTGCCAAACTGCAGCCCATTGTCTCATTGCAGACCCCCACTTTTAATGCAATACCAGTTTGCCAATCTAATTTTTTTTCCCCCAAAACTCTCTATGCCTTAATTTATTCCAGATCTTCCTTTAAATATCTGAGAAGCATGAGAAAAGTAACATAAACAGTGGGTCTGTTCCCAGGAGTTCTTGAAAATCTACAGCTTCACTGGAAATTCTGTTTTCAGCACACCTTTTCTGAAAACTGAATTCTGATTATTCCTCAAATATTATACATACTGAAGTCCATTTGCTTAGATCTGCTATATTTCTTTGCTGTAAATACGCTAAGTTTATTTGACTGGAACTGTGGGCCTTTTAAACTTATATTCCTGTGAATCAACTAATTTGTCATGATTCCCATAAGTAACTTTTCTATACATAGATTGTCATGTCCTGGTGCCCTGAGCAAAGGTTGCTCGTATGAAAATGTAGGCTCTCAGCTGTCTGAGCACAAAAGCATATGCAAAACATTGGCAGAGCTCTTCTCTCCTACTCAGCCCTGCAGGCTTTTGACCTGCTGAGTGATCACCTACCTTCTCATGCTCAGCTTTTGCAACCCACACATCCACATTTAAATTCTTCAGGGGAGAGAAGCATAGCTGAAGTCCACTACTCTGGGCACTTATCTGAGAAAGAAAAGTTGTGTTATGCTCCCAAGGATGGTTTGTGCATTTTATCAAGTATCTTTTCAGTGCAAATTTCAGAAACTGCTCCAAAAACAGAATCCTGTCATTAAACGTTCAGGCAGATTTGGTAAAGTTGAGAAAGCTTTGATGTCTATTGAATTTAATTATTTACCAAACATGCGTACCAAGTCATTTCCACAAACTAAACAACTGTCATTTCATAATTTGAGCTATCTTTAAATTTCTATAATTTATACTTTTTTAATTATCAGTTCCTCCTTTCTATGGCAATGTTTTCAATTTCACTCAAGAATATACAAGCAAAGGTGTCACAAATGTTAAAATAAGGTAATGATGTTCCTGACAGCCAAAGAAACAGGGCAATAGTTGTCTTTCCATGCTATGAGGTGGCTCACCCAGAATGGAAATGAGGAATATTGTTAAATAACTGATCTCACTCTTCTCATGCAAATTGCTTGGAAGTAGCTTGTCTACTAACAGAAGAAACGAAAAAAATATATATTTAAAGTTATGTTCGGGAATTAAGTTTAATTCCAAATCCCTTCAAGTCAAGGGAAAAATTCCTTGTGACTGATACTGAGCTTAAGTCAGAAAATTTGCTTTTATATGGAGTGGCAATTTAGGAAATTTTCAAACAGCACAATTGGCCAATAGATAAAGAGAATGATACCTTAATAAGCAAACAGTAGAAGTCTGGGGGGGGAGGGCAGAAGACTTGAAAAAGGAAAAAATGTCATTATGCAAATTGATAAAAATTCTTCAATGAGAGTAGAGGGTGGTGAGGTACAGGTTACCCAGAGAGGCTGTGAAGCCTTTGAGACATTAAAGGTCAGACTGGATGGGGCTCAGAGCACCCAATAGAGCTGTGGGTATCTCTGTTCACTGCAGGGGAGTTGGACTGGATGGCCTTTAAGGGTCCCTTCCAATTCAGAAGACCCTATTATTCTCTGATAACACTATCTAAGAAGCGACTATTACTGTTTGTCCAGCAGTAACCCATCCTTTGTATATGTCTCCATAGCAATACAATAGATTCTACAGAAATATTCTTACCATAGGGATTAATATCTAGTCATTTACTGTAGAATTGCCAGTTAAGATGCAAAGCAATGTCATAATACTTTTGTATTACCTATTCCTGCTTCCTTCTAAAAATATATCAAATTTTTGCACATCTGTTTAGAGATTAGTCAGTAAGTTTATGTATGGTCAGAGCATAAGATGAGGAGATCAATATAACAGGCAGTTAATACTTTTAGAAGTTTTGGTGTCTATCACATACTTCTTTTATAATCTACTCTAAGATGCACAATAATTTGTCCACAATGCCCTGACTTTACAATGCCTTGCTCAATTCTCTGTGGTTTGTTTTAGCAACAATCTCAGGTCACTTGTTTCTATACAACGAGATATATTTGCCTCATTTGCTTTGCTACTGGCCAGAGGTGTACCTGATGATTTATTATTCAAAGTGTATGTTACATTTATTGCTATGAATTGCACAGAGCTGGGCAGAAAAATGTATTTTTGGCAGGAAAAAAATAACAGTGAAATAAACGGTTTCATACCTGCATTACTGTTCTTTAGTGTGATCCTGCTGCTTTTCAAAAAGCTGCCCTTAATTGCTCTACAAGACACGTTTCTCCTGCTAGCAAGCCACAAAGTCAAGTACCCTGTCTAAACTCAGAAAAACTCCTATGTAAACTCCACACAATCCATAACATACTGAAATTCTAATTAACAGTTGATATGATGTCTTAGGAGAAGTGACAAAGACCTGAAGTTCCTTCTTTATGCTGGTTATCTGGTAGAAAACTAAATGATTATATATATATCAAAAGCCTTTTAGGCAGAGTGATAATAAGTAAGGGCAAATTATCTTCAGGACTTGCTGGAGGTTCTGCCTTCTGTGACTGATGAATCACTTGCTCGCTCATGAAAATTATTTGGAGTAATCATATGCAATAGATGGTATCACTTTTACCAAGAATTAAACAGGCGGATGTATACTTCTATTGGCAGAAGGACCAGCACAGTGAGAGGATGCTACAAAAAAAGAATGCTCACCCATTTCTGAAGATCTAGGCTTGCAGAAAAAACTCCACAGAAGAGGGATCTCCAGCAAAAGACCCTTTCTCAGTGTCAGTCAGCCCTTAAATGAGGTCTAAGATGTGAACTACCTTCACCTGCGCTTCCAGGGCTGACCTGGTCTTGTCTCCAGGCACTCAATTAGTGGTTCAGACCATGACTCAGCAGTTCCCATACAGTACTATGCAGATACACAAACACACGAGCAAATACCTTAATAATACAACCGCTGACTGTTGCACATGGCAGCTTTAAACTGAAACAAAAGAAGGAACTGAATAAAAGCTAAAGGAATCCAGCAAGTCAGTATCAAATCCCAGACCTCTAATTTCAGCAGTACAAATACATGATATCAGTTTCTATTACATTTATAGAGTCAACACACTAGAACAATGACAGTATTACCTCTCTAAATACTACATCATGTAGCGAATAATAAATAAATGTTCATATGCTCCTGTTTTGAAGAGCACAAAACCAAAGTAAAGGGTACTAAGATAGTCTCTATAGAACAAGGTTATATCTGTCTTGATTTTCACTAAAAACATCATATTGAATTATAGGTAAGAGAAGTCTCAGTTTTTACAAGAAGTAGTCCAACAGCTTTATGACCATAAAAATAAGAAGAACTATTCATTAGAACCTCAGTCATTTTCCAGCTATCCAACCAGAAAGTTCAGCTGTTTTCTGAATGTAGTTACCTGTATGTTTCTATAATTACCTACTTTCATGACCACCAGTTATTGACTATTTTTTATCTTGTTTATTCTTTATAACACCTCTGCTTAGATGGCCAAACTCCTAGGGAGCAGTGGTAAAATAACTATCCAGGGCCTAAATTACTTAAGAGGCTGGTGACTTACAGAAACTGTTGCCATATTTTATGAACAGGTGAGAAGTATATATAAGTCTGTGTTAGGGTTTTAGCTTAAGTATGTTAATATCTTTTGATTAAATTTCAGTATTATATAACCTTCTGTGGTCTATGTACACCTTTGCAATATAGTTGTATTATAGAATTAAAAGTCTCCATTTATCTACAAGTAGATCTCAGTTCCAAGCTAAGGAAACCTAACTACAGCTAGTGAGCTTCTGAATGTTTGTCAAGGCAAAATATCTGTGGTAAGTAGAAAGCAGACAAAGGAATGAAGTGTAGTCTCATGTCACTATCACTATCATCAGTCTCATGTTACTGGGCGTTCCACAGGTGAGAAATGTTGTCTTATACAGTGGGCCATAAATTCACATATCATGTCCAGATGCAGTCCTAGGAAGCTGCTTGGGGAACTCCTACGAATCAAACAAATGAAAATATAACCAGCTAGAGGAAGTATGTTGTTTTTAACAGAATGTAGAAGGAACATTTAAACAATGCATCAGTTTAAATGCGATGAAATCTGGGGGTGTTACTCTCCTACTTCTGAGGTGAAGAAACAGAATTACAGTAAGTGAAGAAGGTGGAATAAATTGGTGTGAAAAGCTAAGATTGATCTCTAGTCCCAAGAGTTCTTGCAACACGGTTCCCTGAGTTACACTGCCTAAAACACCACTCATGAACAGGTGATCTATTCAGCAAAATTCTTACAAGATAATAGCTCAGCGGATATACAAGCAATAAAAATGTCCTCTTTTCAGCACCTACCAAGGTTTCTTTACAGATTGGTTAGTTATCTTGGATAGGCTTTGAGGGAATTCCAGTATCTCCAGTTGTTTGTAGGACAGTGACAAAACATTAAAAATAAATAAACAGAAAGGAAAAAAGCAGGTTATTCAACAACAAAAAAAATAGAGAATATGAGAAAATTGTTTTCTTTGCATATGAAAATCTCAACTTCTTAGAAAAACTTCAAGATTTCTTGTAGCTCCTCAAAGTTTACATTTCATTTACAGAGTAGCTTCACCAAAACTGTTAGGTAAATACAAGAAAATTCTAAACCCAGATAGTAAGTGAGAAGGAAAAAAATAGCTGTAATACTTTTCAGTGTCCACTTCCAAAAAAGATCAACAAAGTCACAAATCTGCAGGTCTTTCTAAAATGCAGATCTCTACAGCAAACACCTTGTTTTATCTGTGCCATCATCAAGAACCAAAATATAAGACTTAAAAGCTGTGCTCAGAAGCAGACACAAATACTACTCAAAAGATATCCAGCATAGCCTTTGCTTTTATGGATCCAAAATTAATGGATGAAAAAGATGCATAGGATCAGAAGCACATGCTGATTTTCACTCATACTGCTTGCACTGCAGTTCATGAAAATCTGAATATAAAGCACAGTATACAATTCCCTGACTCAGCTTTTTGCTCTTGTTGGCTCATGGTATAATGGACCCACACGGGCTGTCAGACTGGTGTGGGAAAATAAAGCAAGGGAACAGACATTCTATTAGCCTCCTAAACAAACTATGGCTGCAAATGGTACTTCCTCAATTAAACTGCAGGCTTCTTCTAAGATTTATGCCTATTTTTCAAACATAACTGTATTAAAAAACAATGGTCAGATTTCCAGTCGGCCTGCTAAGGGCAGAGCAGGGGGAGAAAAAACAGGGAAGTCACTGAGGTCCACAGTGTGCAAGGAAAATGGAGTCTGGCAAGAGCACGATGCCGTATGTCATCTATTATCACACTGATTAAAAGTGAGTTTCTTTCTTTACTCACCCCCACTCTACAAGCCACTAACCACAAACATCTCATAGGGTCTTTTTTTGCCCTACTTATTTCATACACATAAAGGCGATTGCTGTGGTTCAGGCAGTTTATGTTTGGTGTGTTTGAAGAGTAAGAGAGAAAATATCCCACTGCTTCCTACAATACACTGTTGATGCACAGAAAGTGCTCCTGATTTTAACAACCAGGAATATAAGCTTTGTTTCCACAGTGGGCAAATAGCTCTGCTCTGCTTTGTTTGAATACTAAGGGACTGGACATCTTTCACCACTCGTGTAGCAATGTGCTGCCTGATGGGTGAGACCTTTCCACATGCTACAGACATGCAGTTAAGCACGTTAGCTCTCAGAAAGAAGATCACAGCTGTGTTTCTCTGTAAACTCCAGAGGACTTACTGAAGACATAAAGAAATGCTTGAAGCAAAAATCTGAAAGCGAACAGAATAACATAAGCAATTGCTTTTAAATCCTGTGGTAGACATCACTTTTGCATATCTTCAATGTTTGTTAGACATTTTAAAAAATGCTACTGCCATAGAAGTGTGTTATGATGAAGTTACATATCAACAGAAACTATGAATAATAGCTGCACAGTTTGAGGGGCTTGCTGAATTTGAAACCAACTCACGCCACTTATATATATGTCTTTTAAGGTTCTTCAATGTCTTTGAAAACCTCGGTCTTAAAATTCATGTTGTCTCTAGCCAAGGACATAGATTATAAATCTGAAAACTAATGATCATATAGTCATAGAATGGCTTGGCTTGGAAGGGACCTCAAAGATAACCCAGTTTCAACCCCTTGCTATGGGCAGGGTTGCCAAATCATAATGAGTTGTTGGGATTCTTTTCATCACAGAGTCCAGTTCAGTGTTTCAGACTTTGCCCCCTGGGATTTGAAAGGCAAATTGTACAAGGGAGATATTCAGACAAAGTAATCACTCCTAGAATTTCTGAAAGATTAAGAAAAATAAATTTAGGTATAATATTTCCTTAATTGCACTCAAATAGCAAATGATGGCAGGGAGAAATAAGTGAACAAATCAAGAAAATGCAGACGCTCTACCAGAAGAACAAAGCAGAGCAAGCCAGCTCCTGATCGATTTTCTAGAAGACACAGCCATACAGATCCTGAGAATAAGAAAGTCAGCTCTGTCTAGTTCATGTATAGCTTCTTATGCTGTACATCTATCCCTAGGCTGTGGAATAATCCTATCACACAAAAGGTGATCAGTGTCAAGGCACTCAGATTATACACTAAGTGATTGAAACTGAGTATTTATATTCTATATTACAAATAAAGAACATTTGCTTGCAATGTATTAGAAAAGATGGGCCTTGATATGAAACATGGAATTTGGTTTGGAATGTGAGTAGTAAAAAAAATTCAAAAATTGTGAACATCAGAAAATAAGGATTACTAGGGATACAGCAACATTTGCATATGAGGGTTGCAAAAGCTAGGGTGATTTACCAGTAAAAAAGGGATTTAATTAAAGCATTTAAGATTATGAAAGGTAGAGTCAAAAAGTAGCCGGTTCATCTTTTTAACAGTGTCTCAGAACAGCAGAACAACAGGAGGGTCAGTTGAAGTTAATGACAGGTAAATGTAAAACAAAAGAGGGAGAATAATACTTCACACAGCATGTAATCAGCCTGTGGGATTTCTGTCATGGTGGGTCACCAAGTCAAATACTTCAGCTGAATTTTAAAAAGGGGAAGGTAATTTTATGACCAAGATGATAATTTTATGAACAATTGTATTTATGTTTGCTAAAATAGGGATCATTAAAATTCACATGGTCAAGCAGAAGATGTTTACCTAGAAGGAATTCATTCCACTTCACTTACTGTTCACCCTAAACTTGTCCTACATTGCACAGTTTTCAAGTGATATTTTCTGATTCAATCACAATTGTTTGAGACGTTAGTTAAACATCATACTCAGAAAGGGAGGTTGTTCACTCCAGCACAGACAGATCTGAAAACTGGACTTCTGAGTGCATCATGAATCAGGTCCTACTCTGTTAAAATGTTCTGTGGCTGTAAGGATGCACGGACCAGAAGTGACTGAACATCATGCCACTTGCGGAGGCCTAGCACTAAAATCTGTATGGTGCCTATCAAAGAAAATTTCATTCTGAGTCCCTCTAGCAGGTAAGACAGCTTCCTGTATTAAATACTTTAACTGACCTAGTACTGACTGCACATTACATGGCTGACATAGAAAACAAAGAGGGGATATTTTCTATAGTAGAAGAAGTACAGAGTGAAATGTTACAAGTCATTTAATGATAACTTTAATAGTCCACGACGGTGGACACTTCTAGAGGCCACATCTTCTTCTACAAAAAATAATTTGCCATTTAATCTTTTTTGTGCTGTTGTCTTTTCATCACAACATTCTTCTTAAAAAGTACTTATCACTTTTCAGCTTTATTACAGAAACAAAATAAATTCCCATAAATAAGCATGTATTAATTTTGAACTAATGCTGTAAATATATAGCAGTTATATAAAGGAAGATGAAGGGAGAGTTTATTAAAATAGCATGGTACTTAAATATAAATAATAAAAAGATAATATCTTGAAATTCTCATCTTCACAACCCAAATTTTTATTCCATGATAATAGTGTTACTAATGTAATGTTTAATTACTAATAAATAAAAGTGATTATTACAATATATCTAAAAATATATTCCCTGGACACATTGTTTAAATTGTGCCTATAATCCTCCTTACAGAATAAAAGAAAAAATGTTGCAAAAATAAAACCCAGTAACTAAGAATTGTAAAGATTTTCCTGTTCTTTCAATATTTCAGCCCATAGAATGTTTGTGAACAAGGTTGCAAGCTCTGTGTTACCAATGAGCAATACTTTTACAGTCCAGTGCTGCTGTAGTTAATGGCATTTCACTGCAGATCCCATAAGAACTTGTTCCCAGCTGAATTTAAAATCCTAATTGTAATATTGACACAAGAAACTAGCATCTAACAATTAGACCACTCCCCAGATCAGAAAAAAAGAAACAGTATATAATTTTGTTTCCAGAATACACAGCTCAAAAAATTCAGCACAGATCAAATACCCTTTCTAGAACAATATCGCTAAAGCAGCAAGAGCAAATGCATTTGAAAGAACCACAACTTAATCCTAAATAGTTAACAGAGACAAAACTTGTTCAGTAAGCAATTCATTAGAATATATTCAGTTCTGTCGTTACAACTTCAGCCATATTCTGCATTTTGCCATGACCAGATTCTCCCTGTGGGGGGAAAAAAAATGTTCAGTTCAAACATCCATTTTAAGGCAAACATCATTGTTCACCTCCAGATTGGGATGTTTGCTTAGGAAAGGTCCTTTTTAAAATGAAACCACCTTGTAGAAGTTAGTGAAAATGCATAAAATAAGTTTTCGGGTTTTTTTTTCTCTCTGAGGGCCTGGTTGTGTTAAAGTAAGTGCAAGTGATTCCACTGACCTCCGTGAACTTTGGAAATTGTCCTAATCTGAGAAATCTGAGAAGAGTTTAGTGTATGCATGTGAACAGATGAAAAATAAGCTGTAATACAATCGAGGAAGAAGAAGTACCTTTTGATGATGACAGTTTGCTGAGCAGCAGAAAGACTTCTAGAATGAGCTAGACAAACATCGTCCAAGAATGACACAAATATAATTTACTTTGCTTTGAAAGAGACGTTAATGCTCCAGCACGGTCTAGGAAATGAAAGACTTCAAAGAACCATTAAAGTAAAGGCTGAAGTATCTTAAAGAATTGATTATAAATTATATTACTGAAGTTATCAATCAAAGAATAGAATGAATTAATTTAAAAGTCTAATAAAAGTATATTATTAACAAGTACACATAAAGTAAAATTTAATAAATTTAAATACATTAAAAAATACTAGTGACATTTGAATTTCTTAGGCCTCTAGGAAAGATTATTTGGTGGCAATATATTTGAGCTAAATCTTGCCCAAGCCTCATTTATTGCATTTAAAGGAAGCGTGGGGTTCCTCGCATCTGCAGGTGGGAACCTCAAAATGAAAACAGACTCAAAGGAAAAAGAATGTCAGCCTGAAGCAAAGCCTTCTCATTATTATCTAATTCTGGCAAGTGGATGTACTTAATTTGTCATCCTGTCTTTGGACAGACTCAATCTAACCTTTAGCCTGAGCTTTATATCCTGTGGTTACCTCAGCCAGTCTGCTCTTGGTCTGTGGTCAGTTCTAGCTGTGGAGGTGAAAAGTTAATTCTTTCCACAGCCTCTTGCCTATGACCATTTCCTTTAATTTATCCTTCCTTGACATTTCTTTTTGGCCTTAACATAAAAGCTGAAGTTATAAGGCATCCTAAGGCCTATCAAAGGTCTACAGCAGTCTTTCAGTATTACCACATCCCCTCAATCATTCTCTATGTACTTTTCTTGGTTTTAAAGCTGAGAGAATTTTCCCTCTGAATTATATACACCTAGCATAATAGGTGACCAGTATCCTGGTTATTGCTAAAAGTTAAATGACCTTTATCGTCCCATCCAGTTCTATTTCTATGATAAAAAACTCATGTCAGGTTTGAGGCAAAAATATTCTGAGAGAGGAAATTCAAATGTAGAAAATCCTGAAATCCATTTTTTTTTTTCTAGATATTAGCACATGGCCTTCCTTCTAGTGAAACTTCTAGGCAGAAAAAGGGAGCCCTGTTCCCCATTCCTGCTTACACAGGGTCATGCATTCTCAAAGCAAAAGTCTTTGAGCAGACTGGTCTAGAGGGAGTTATCTCTGCCTACAGCAGGGTGTTGGAACTAGATGATCTTAAAGGCCCCTTCCAACCCAGACCGTTCTATAGTTCTATGATTCTGTGCATACAAGACAATGTTGTTAAAGCAGCTCAGACTTGTTTAGCCCATTCAATCTCTTAGCTGCAATCAGCCCTTTACCTCTGGAATATGTGGTCAGAGAACTGGGAAGGAACTATAATGCTGATCTAGAAGCATAAGGCTTTCCCACCAGCTACAGAGAAGAAGGAAATGCAGACTGGTTTGAATTTTCTGAATAATTCTGGCAAATCTAACTTGTTTTACACCAGTAGAGACATTGTCAGCTAAGCGTCTTTCCTATGCTTTGCTTTTTTACTCCATAATCTATCATCAGGTGACTAATTTTATTACTTTCTTGCTGAAAGCAAGAAAAAATGAAGTAAATATAAATAGCATACATATTCTTTACCTGTATCCAGATACCTATATCTTTATCTTAACATTTGTCATACCACTTTAAAATACCTCTGTAGGGATACAGCATCTCTCTCCCCTCACAGGTCATATACTAGTAATGATTTACCCTGGCTACTTTGCAGTGAATAATTTGACTGACTTTTCTTCTCCCAGGAGGTGATTATAGAGAATTCTGTCTCAGGCAAGCTATTCCTTATTATATTTGTTTATTTGTTTACTTGTTTCATTTTTCTTGCTATTCTTTTATTTTTACTTTTATTTTTTTATTCTGCCCTCCTATGTTGTATTTCTTCTAAACATAAGAATTTCCTATTCTTTGGAACAACCTCCTATCAGAAATCCGTAGGATGTTATCATGTATCTTCCAAAGATGAACCTTGAAATTTTAATTCTTCTCACTTTTTGTACCATAAAATATTTTCCTTCCAATGCTATTGCCTTATTTAAGTCCTTCCAGATTGTCATTATTTATCTGGTATGAAGTTTCCCAGAAGCAAGCCCAATAAGGCATGCTAGAGCTGTGTAAGCAGTAACATGTTCATATTACTGCCCACTCTTCTGCTTATTATTCTATGACCATGGTGTCCCTTCTACCCTCTTTTCTTCTCTCCCTTAGTCCTTGTTATAATTTAAAATATAATCTGTTTATTAAAATAAAAAAAATATTGAAGTGAGTTCTGATGTAGCTTGTTTTCTGGTGCGTACAAAAATATCTTTTATATCAGGGAAATTCTTATCCAATTGGACAGGAGCCTAAGGAAGAGCTGCCGATGTTTCTGGTTATGCAATGTGACTCTGAATTAACAAATCCCAGTATAAGCCACACTGGTGCATGATGTTCACTCACTGAGGTGAATATGATGGCTATATAGAATAGTAGGTTCCTCTATTGGATCTACATTCCTGTGGGGATATTAACATTTGGAATTGCATTGAAAAGTCATTCTTTAGCTCTCAAGGGCATATGCCTAAACTTGTATGGAAGGTCTCATCCTTGCATTTTTCCTGATGATAAATGAGCACAGTGTAATGAAAATCACAGTATTTTTTATTGGCAGCTGTTACATTGGCAAATTTTTATACTGCAAGCTCTCTCCATGAGGTAGTATGCATTCCACCCTCATTTGAATGTGGTCAGAATGTTATGAGAGGTTAAAGCTTTCTCTTCTAATGGAACTGTTTTTAACTATGTTTACTTTAATTAAGAGACGAAGCTGAACAGCTCCTTGACAATGCCTTGAACTTCCATTTTTTTCTGCTGAAGACGATAGCTGAAGTTATCTCTCTGCACTTCGGATGAATAGAGGAGAGAGAAAATGATAATGTGCTAACTCTTAACATCATTCACTACTTCGTTTCCAGAATTCGTTAACCTTTGTGTTTCAACAGCCCAAGGAATGTGCAGGTAGGGAATTGAATTTCAGAGACAGTTTTTTCTTTAAAAATAAATAAATAAATAAAGCAAATAATTAATTTAATTGCTATTACAGTCAATAGCATCATATTTTGACTCTATGCAAAACATTCTGGCTAAGATCCAAAGATCTTGAAGGACTATGCTGGTCATTCATTGTCAGTAAGAGTATTAAAAACATAGTGCATGGCTAGATTTTTTCTTCTTTAAAACTGGCATGCAATAGCTTATTCCCTGAAGAGTTCTACTGAGTCAGTGCAGTTACTCATAAATATTACACATTACTAATGATAACAAAGTACTAATCAAGATACAAATAAGGAGAAAGAAAGATGACAAATTTTTATGCAAATGTCTATGAAATGTTTGCCTTTCTTTTCCAGTAGAATTTTATATAGGAACATGCTGACAATTGCCCTGATGCCTCCATTGAGGGCCACATTTTCACAGATTTAAGGATTTGGTTGGATATGTGTTCCAAGTACCTTGTACATGTACTCAACAAGATGGAAAATCAAGACACTTGTGAATAATCAAGAAACACATTAAATCTGTGCTATATCTAAGTGCTACATCATCATTATTAACGTATGGCTAAATCCAAAGTATTCTCTGCAAAATATGGATTATTGAGGTGCTCAGAGTTGCAAAGATATTTGACTATTCATTTTTTTTTATTCTGAATACTTTTAGCTAGGCTTTACTGCTACATCCCTAAAACCAAAATGCTGCAAGATGCCACAATATGCACAAGAGGCTCTGAATCTAGCTATAAGAATTGGGCATAACATATAAAAACTACATAACACCATCTATTTATAAATACTGAGTGATAAGTCTCTCATAAGATGTTTTAAAGGTTGACTTTCTATTCTGATAGCCTGAAAGCATGTGGACATCCAAGAAGGTTACCCCTATCATTATAAAACGGACACAGCACATATGTGGCAAGTGGGTCTTTAAATAATGTGGTTTTTTTAGCTTTGCTTGGTGAGACTTTAAATTCTTGATCCCATGTTCAGACCTGAAAAAAGCTTGAAAGCACCTACCTTAATGTTGTTGCAGAAGGTCAGATCATGGAAAATGTAGCAAGCCACTATTCACGTCTTAGAAAAGACAACATAACTAAAACTAATTCTCTTCTTATACACTTCTAAGAGTAAGCAACAATGGCATAGGAAATCTCCTGTTTTCATCAGAGGATAGCCTTCAGATCAAGTTAAGCAAAATTTTTAGAATAGGGCAGTGGAAATCAGCAGTTGGCTTTTGCTGTGTTTTAATCAGTAAACAGAGGACACCCATTTCCAATCTGTTAATTCAGTGCTTTTCACAGGCACTAATCACATTAAAATAATGTGAAACAATGCTTTCTATTGAAATTGTATCATTCAGTATATCAGAGGAATGCATTTTCTTTTCATGATTTTAGTTTATATCCTAGCAGCAGAGCAAATGTGATTTCTTTGACTGATGGCTTGTTGCATTTGTGTGCATATTTAATCAACATATATACAGTATATATATCTGTGTAGTCACAGTCAACCACATTGTTGTCAGCTAAGCCAGAGTAATTCAAGAATAAATGCCACTGAAATCAGAGAATTTACTTTAGGGGTAGCAGGGAGTAGAATCTGTTCCCCTCTCCTTAGCTGCTGAAATAAAACCACAGCATACACTGTGCTCTGGTCCTCAAGAACACTGAATTTCCTATGTTTGAATTTTGTCTTTAAATAATTTTAAAAAAAATGGGAAAGAGGAAAGAACTAAGTCATGCCTTAAGTTACAGCTGCAGAATGATTTTTAAAATTTAATTAAATGGGGGGTAGGAGGACGTTGTTCTTTGAGTTTCTGTGGTATAGACAGCACAAGCCCTAGCAACTTCACCCCTTCTGCTTTGTCTGCTTTGAGGGTGGATCATGTAACCTCCCTGATTCTGACTGAGGGAAAACCAAGACAATGACACCACTCTCTTCAGCATGACTGGCAGAGTGTAGATGGCAACTTACGGACACAGAGAGGCTACAGCAGCTCTTTAATAGGTGCTCTATCTTGGAGGTACTATTTTTCCCCAAAGAAGGGATAAAAGATGATCTTGAAATCATGTTCTCTTTAAATGGAAAAGCTTGGGCCCTTCCTTTGTTTATCTTAGAAGTGAAATTGAGCTGTGTCTTGTAACACTTGCTATGAAACTCCACATGCATCGAGCTTTTCATAGGTCTTAGCTCTCCATGCTTTCTTGGTTCCAGCTTAGGCTGATTCAATAAATGACTTTTATTCACTCCCAAGATTCACACTTAGCTATTCAATAAAGGCTTTAATGAAATGTTTTCATTGTAACAAATAAAAAAAATAAAATTGTAATGGGCATTGAGATATAAAATCCCATTTTCCATAATAAGGTCGTTCAAATAAATCTAGCATGAAGGAAAGCAACCACTCTGTGAAGTCCCAGCAGGAACTTAAGTGGAAGGTTTGAATTTAGAGATCTGGTCTGCAATTCTGACTGAAGTGAAATGATTTCCCTCACCTCACCCGAGCAGAGAATGCTTTGAGTAGTTTGTCACAGTGCCTGAAGTTTTGCCACACACCATTTCTGGGTCTGGGTACAGCAGGAGTTTTATCTGTTGACATGGCACCTGCTTATAAAAAGGTGTGTTACTGGGAGGACTAGGGGGAATTTCTGAAGTTGCAAAGCTAAAATTCAACAAAAAAAATTCTGAGTATCTTTGAATTACTAGCTTGGACATGATAGAGTTTCCCATTGATAGCCAGCCCTCCCTGCCCTTTTCTAGCCCCACAACACCCTTTTATTTAGAACATGACTTTATAGGCTTTCATTAATGAGTGATAAATCTTGCAGCATTGCTTACAGTTTAAGGACAGCATGTTTGCATGTATTCTTAGCAACTCAGTGGCACAGACTTCGTTGGTACTGCTTTAAGAAATCTTTGATGCAGACATCAACATGATGCAGACAATGGGAAATCTTTCAGAGAACTTCCTTGTCTCCATCAGAATGTGAACACACAGAAGGTTGCACAGGCATGACTTAATCACAAACTATAGGTAGATATAAAGAGAAAGATCAATTAGATATAAAGGTTTAAACAAAACAACATTTACAACAAAGGAAATAACATAATAGCTGTTGCTAAGAACTAAAAACTTTCCTCATCATTTCACTGATTTATAAATACAGTCCACATTCAGACACATAAGACAAAAATATTTCTGCTCTGGCTTGAGGGGAGGGAGTGCACAGATAAGGTTCCTATGTTTTTCCCAGATGTGATTTATTTATTATGTTTCTGGATCCAGGTTGATACTTCACATCTCAGGCAAGCAATGGGCCCTTCTATGAAAAGAGGACTTTTCTGCACTCCTCTAATGCCTGATGAGTGTTTAACTAGCATCTGTCACTTCATCTCAGTTATTGTCTAAGGTATTCTCTTAGATAAAGCACTCCTCATTGTAACCTCAACTATTCAGACCAGCCCTGCACAATACTGTATGTGAATGTTTAGGGGCTGCAAGCCCCTTGCTTCACTTCTAGCTCCCTCCTGAATCTAGATTTTAATTGTAAAGCTTAACACTAGAGCTCTGTGAATAGGTGCCTAGAGTATTGCTTTAGGGTACCGTGTTGTGCCATGCTGATGTGCCCTTTAATGTGCCTATAGTGGGTAATGATCACAAGCTGTATGTCAAAAACTTCTTTACTAATGAATCCAAAGTGAACCTGGCATGCACTGCTGTCCAGCTACTTTCATTTTTCAGAAGTGAAAGAGAGATCAAACCTCTTGTTATATCTTAGCCCTCTAGTACTTGCCCTGAGTGTCTTTACAGTTGTACCAGAAGGGCTTGACAACTTAGAGAAAAACGAGAGAAATAGATAAGAGTATTGCCAGATCATCTTTTTTTTTTTCTTTTTTTTTTTTTTCCCTCTAGTACTACAGTGCCCATCTTTCTGATAAAAGTACCAACCTCTGTTCCAGGCTATTACCCCAGCAGAATAAGACATCCTCATCCTTTCCAGATCATGAGACCATCATAAACATTGGAAAACTACAGTTCAGATCCTGCTTTGTTGAAGGCTGTGTGTGGGGAGGGACATGCTGCCTTATCAAACTGCAGGGTCAAACACATGATGCCACAAGAAACCTCTGGATGCAGAGAGGGGAGATGAGGCTGAGGAAAACAAAAGAGCACAGAGGAGTAATCTATGGATAGGAGCTGGTTGTTGCGGTCACTGCACTGTCAGAGTCATATCTCAAATGTTCACAAGTTGCAGCTTATGGTGCTATGGCTGTATCCTGAAAGCAGAGGTTTGTGTCAAAGTAAACAGCAACATTGCTTGACTCTCACTCACAGCCATGCAGGAGAGGTCATACTCAAGCACAAGGATTGTTCACCCACTGAGCTAAAAATCTTATCATTTCATAAATGCTGCTGAGAGAGATGTTTGCTTGAGGCAAGTTTCCTATTTTTTTTTCTCTCATTTTATTAATATATTGATTCCCAATCTGAGGAGACTAGCCAAAAGATTAGTCAGCATAGTCCATATTTCTCTCAAATCCAGGCTGATGTTCACAGAGCATATGGGGAGAAACTGATACAGAAGTTTTGTAAAGAGGTCAGCTTTGGGAAAAAGGGCTGTACTGTGCAGGAAGATATGTCATGTTCAGATCATTTCCTTTTTTAGAGGGAGACAAATCAGAAATACAAAAACAAGTGTCATTGCTCAGGTATATGAAAAAATTTCTTAACGTTTTTTACCTTAAACATAATGAATGCTATTAATAATTTCTTTCTTGAGTGAAACATAACCATCTTTCATTATTCTAGCAGGAAATGTTATTGTTAAGTTCTCTAAAGTTCTCTAATGACTTTTGTACAGTTTTTTGTTTGCTTGTTTGTTTGTTTTTTGCAACAATCGAAATCTCAGCACATGAAACCGCTGTGGTTTTCACTCAGTTAGGCCTTTGCTAGCATCATTCTTCATGCACAGTGTACCAATTTTCCCCACTTTTCTGGCTTACATACTTACTTGCCTGCATAAGTTCATCACCTGCAAAATATAATACCTCTTCCTTCTGTCCCTTCATCATTAGCCCTAGTAAAGAATAATATCCCAGCATCCATGAGCATCCAGTGGACACAATTTGTATGATGTCTTTATCTGTAGTATCAAAGTTTGCTTTTACGTTTCTTTGCCATATGTCCAGGTGAGTTGGTTGGTTGGTTTCTTATGTTTTTGTTTTTGTTTGGTTGTGGTTTTTGCTTGTTTTTTGTTTGTTTGTTTGTTTGTTTATACATTATATCAGAATTAGCCCATGCTGTCAACAGTGTGATCTCCTTGTTTCCTCCAGTCTGTCCTCTTTTCACTGCCTAGGAACAAAAGTTATATATTGATCGTTTCTTTTCCTCTGAAGATTTAATTTACTGCCAGGTACCTTATGCACGGTTTCCTCAAGGCTTGTTATTGCCTGGACTAGATGACCATGTGTCTTGCACTCAAGCCCTGTCACCTCTGGTTTCCAGCTGTTGTAATGGTTCTAGATTGTGATAATATTTGTCATAGCTTTTCAGTAAGCAAAGCACACTCCCAAAACTTCTTATTGGTTTCCTGTAGCTTGTGCTAGGTGCATAGAGTCCAGAAGAAAGTATTTACATAGCCTAGAAATCTTTTGGAAACAGAGAAGAGAGAAGAAAAATACAAATCCAAAGATCAAGTTCTGAGAGTTAGATGTATCATTCTCTGATTATTTAGGGAGTTTAAGAGCAAGGAGAGAAACTTGAAGTTGAAGTGAGGCAAATTACTAACAGAAACTTTGTTTCGCACTGGCATCCAAAGCTTTTGCTATGAGTGGTAAAATTCTGCACAGGCTGAGGTTCTATTGCAAAGGCCCAAACTCCACCTAAACTCCTGCTGCTTTCTACTGCTCTCCCTGTTGCTTTACTTGTGCCTTCTGAATCTCTAAAAACCACATAACTCTCTTTACTACTCCATCACAGGATCATACATGAAATTCAGCCAAATATTTGCATGTCAGTCTGTCTGCTCTTCTTTCCTTAAAATACCCTTAATTCCCTATACCTGTGTACCCATTATTTTGAGATCAGTGTTTGACCCCAAATTTTAAGCCAAGAGGGAGGTTTTAGATCATCCAGTCTGGTCTTGTTTATGATTCAGGCCTGGTAATTTCATCTAATTGTCCCTGTATGTGAAAGCATAATGCACATTCTTAAGTAATTTTTTATATAACATGCAGTGATGTTTAATAACTAGTAATAAAATGTATCTAAATGGCATCTAACTATAAAAGAAGACTGAATTCACCTTGCAATATTATTGGCCAACTGTGAATTTCAGCCATTTGCTGGAAAGTTTAATGCAAGCTTTGAAATTTGGAAAGCATGCTCCTTTGTGTAAGAAATCCTCCATTTCTCATCATGAGTTTCTGAGAAACCATTAACATTTTTTATTTAAAGTAATAAGCTCAGAAGAAGGGGTTGTAGCCATGAGATAATAGCCTTTGTGAAATCACTAGGTGTGCTGAGGTGAATCCATGGGTACTCAACATAATGACAGGATCATCAGCTAATGCCTACTTTTATAGAGTTTTAATATTCTAATCACTTTTCCAAGAAATAATCTTTATATTTAAAGGTATAAGGACAGTGTTAGAGCCAAAAAATGTTAAAATAATATTATGTTACTCTGCGAATCTTGTAGACAATTAGTTTTAGTAGAACTTAATACACCATTCAGATTCCCTTACACTGTGAGGCTTTCAGCTAAAAGAATTACAGAGGTTATGCATGCTCATTATATTTCAACGCTAAGCCAATTGAGCTTTTCTTCCTCAGAATCTGCAGGCTCATCTGCTTGGTTTCTTGATTAGGACGGCAAGGGAGCCTGACGGTCCCTTGTGGCTGGCTCTGTGATTAAGCCACCCCTAAGGCTGGAGTTCCAGCCTGACTGTGGAAGTCAGGACACATGTATTTGATTCCAGACTCTCACACACACTTTACTATGCAGGAATGCCTGCTGCTACCTATTGATGAGATAGAAATTAAGACATGTCTGAATGCTGTTAGCCTTAATTAGTATGCAGAAGGCTCAAGACCCCAGCCAATAAAATATATATATATACAGAGTACTGTCCTTAGATGTCTGATAAGAAATAGTTATTGCTATTAAAAATTAAACTTTTTACAATCACTACTTTTACCGCAACAGGGCTCACAAGCTTACTACAACACACTACTGTTTTCTTGGCTACAAAGGAGGAGTTAGATAAATCGCATTGTGAAAACGGGTAATTAGCGTTAGAGAATATCAAGTGGATGGTATATACTATCATATATATACTGCAGAAGACTGAGCAAATACTTACCATATTGTCAAACATTTATTTCTTGCAGGTGTTAACTCACTATTTCAAACAACTAACACAAAACATAACAAAATTATGGAGAAAGTGATTTTGTTTGCTTGCATACTTTCTTGGTCTGGATGCATTATTCAGCATACGTTTCTTCAAGGACAGTCCCAGAAATATGACTCTGATTCTGTAGGTAAAGTATCTGATGTGATTTAAAGATAAGCAGCTCCAGAGAATATAGCATCTCTGCCTGTTGTTATGCCTCTAATGTCAATGGGATAAATAGTCTGCTGAAGAATCCTAACAGGCTTAAATTAGATCAGTTGCCTAACTTTTAATGAGTATAATTATATGAGGAGAATATTTTAATTTACCTGGAGGTGATACTACCTCAAAAAGTCTTTTGCATCCAAACCTACAGGCAAATCTGCAAACACATATGTGCATGCTACATCTGGTTTAACAGAGCTGTCAGAGATTGTCCTTAGATATGAGCCAGTTTTCAGGTTGGCCAAATAGGCCTCTGGAAAGGAATTAAATTCTAAACTCATAAAATTGCTAGTCTGCAGCCATTTAGCAAGAATCTAATAAATACAATTGTTAGAAAGAAAAAGATATTTCAGGATAAACAGGCAAACTTGTCCTGTCATCATATTTCAGATCACAAAGTCATACAAATTTTCAAATGAGAAAGTTCATTGTAACTGGGATAAGGCTATGTACAAAGGCACAAAAAATACATGACCAAATAAGAGGGGGTTCTTAACTATAGCAAAGCCACAAAGTCATTTTACTTGTGTTTCCAGATAAGATTATAAAGTAGCCATGGGGTTATTTTCTGATTTCTTCTGACTGAAAATGTAAATATTTTCAGTATGTTAATAAGGAACATTGCTGAGATCCGAGTATTCCTGTATTAAATAAGCAGGAAACATAATTTTTCTCAAGTTATTTTTTTCTTTTGAACTGGCAATGAGAATGTACATTCCTATAGCCACAAGAATAAAATCTTTGGAAACTAAAAGCAACCAGTAGTACATACTGGGATGTCAGTGATCCATAAAGGCTGTATATGGATTTATATAGGAGGTAAATGCTATTTTGACATTAGACTACAAGTAAATATTTAGTATTTGGATCTTTTGTCAGAGTTTTACAAAATATTAATCTCCAACAGAGAATATGAAAATCTTTTCAAGAGGAGAGCAAATTAAGAGACAGTGGCCTCAACAGATATGCAGCCAAGTGAACAACAGGATTTGATGTTAGACCTAAAAGGGTCAAGTATGCAATAAAAAGGGACCAAGGAAATCAGTTTGGTCTATCTAGCGATTCTTGGTGAATCTAAGAGAAAGCAATGTTATCAGTTCATACCTTAGCTGACACTGCAAGTTCACATTAGATGTGCAGGAAAATACATTTCAGTTCCTTCAGTTTTTTTGCCCTGTATTCAGTTTCAATTCATGGTAGCTTCCTATTACAGAATTAGGGACTGTCTTGAACAAAGATGTGGTCTTTGGGCTATTTTTTCCTCTTAAAAACTTGGAAACTTGCTGCTTTGTCCCTTATGGCTAAATTAGTGACATATGCAGAGACTATTTCTGATTCTCGTAACCCCAGATGGGTTAAGAAAGGTCATCACTGTAAAGGTCCAATCACTTAATTTATTTACATTACTTCTATAAATTTTAGACCCAAATTGGCTTTTTTTTTTCCTTTAAGCTTTTGTCTTAAAGAGCTTAAGCTGTTACCTGAACTTTTTTTGTCATGCATAGAAGATCCAAACAAATGACCCTTGTATCAGGCATTTTTCTTTTTAAGTACCAAAAGGGCTCTTTGCAAAAGGATAACCAAAATTGTATTGCTGAAATCTCCTTCAGCTGTCAAACAATACTTGTAAATTTTTGGTTTGTTTCCAAATAACACATTCTTATATTCACTTATTTCTATTTTATTTTTGCTGTCCAGGTAGTGATCGAGACATCACGGGCTTTAAATTTACCAGTAACTAAAATTTGTATGTTATCCAGTCTCAGTTGTCAAACACATCTGATTTCTAACTGATGAAGTCCACACCTCTCAAAACAAACACACAAACAAACTTGCAAGAAAAGTTCAATTTGTGACCATTACAAAATGTCTTTGCTATTTTTTTTATTTTGAGCTTCAGTCAATGGGCTGGTTTCCATGGAAGAAGTTAGCCTGGAGGAAGTTTCCTCTCTGTCATTGGAGTATATACTCATCTTCAAGTAGTGGAGTCGTGCTCCTTGTTCCTCACTCTTCAGCAACCTCATGAACACAGCTCCAACAAGAAAACATGCAGAGAGCTTACACTGTCTATTCCTAACAAATTACCCCCATCTGAAACCTTTGAAAGACTTTTTAATGGAATGGATCGGGGGGGACAGACTGACAATTTTGATGTTCTCAAAGGTCAAGCTGGCTATAAGGACACATAATCTCACTGAGAAAGTCTGAATGTAAAAGCCTGATATGTGGTTACGGGGCTGCATTCCAGTAGTGAAGGTGGCCAATTAAACTGACTTGGAGTCCTAGGACTCTATTCCAGACCCACTAAAATGCTAGTTTAAAGATCTGTGTAGATGCCATAGAATACATATATTCTATTGTGGTTGATTGCATGGAATTCTGCGCACACAATGCAATAATTATCATAGGATTATAAGTTGAAGGACCTATAAATTGAGCTTTTACTCTTGCCATCATGCATTGATATTTTTCCTTTATCTATATTGGCCACAACTGAAGTGAAGATAATGGCATTATTCATTACGTTGTTTCCTGGAACCAGTAACAAACCACAGAGTAATACCTGGACAAAACACATTTCACTGTTAGGTAATCATGGATAGTGGTGTCCAGTGGGCCTCACACACTGCCAAAGCTGAAAAACCCACATTGTGAAAGTGATTAAAAAGATGAAGGGAAATAAAGAGAAGAAAAGCTTTCATGATTTATAATTTGCTGTTTTCAAATGCTTTTTTTGCATGAACAAGCTTACAAAGTAATGAATTTCTTGATCTTTCACCCTGCTATAAGAAAGATCCTTCACCTCTAAGTGATGGGTTTATTACTTCAGGGAGTTACAAATTTGATGAAATTAAAATGTAAATTGTTCCCCTTTTGTTTTCAAGTTATTTTGTTTTGATGTAAAGCATAAATTTTAGGGAGATCAATCATCATTTGATTGCCACATATTCACACAACACAATTTTGATTTGTGCTTTTATTAATCTGCTTTTAGTATAATATCAGAATCTTTGCATCAGTTATTTAGATGCAGATTATGTCATTGGCTACTCATTAGCTCTATGAGCTCATACAGCACCCTCAGTTCAGTGACACAGGCTTACTAGGACCTCAGTATAAGTTTTCTAGAAAAAGATTTTTTCCCCTTTAGAATGTTGTAGCTTGTCATCAAGAAATTAAGCCACAATATGTTTTGATTAAAAAAAAAAAAAAGAAAGAAAAAAGTTTACTGAGTCTTTGTTTTCTCAGCTAAAAATAAATAAACAAATGATGAAAGTACTCAAAAGAGGTTTGAGGCTTTCAAAAATATTTCTTCATTTTTGATATCCAGGCATTCTTTGCTGAAAACTGGTTTAAGAAAACTAGGAACATGCTGCGATATAAAACATTAGAAACAATCATTTTAAAATAATTTTGTAGACATGCTTCTTTTAAAATTCATCCCTCATTTCATTGTGTGACAAGGGCTGAAAGGTTTGAGGAGTCAGGAGGGGAATATGGCATTATTTCTCTCCTCTCAAACTGGTTTCTTCCAGAGACCAAGCTTTTGCTCATGATTACACTCATCTTTTCAGGATATATAGATAAAGGGCAAATAGTTCCTGAGAATGTGACTCTTACATGGTGAAGTCAGCACTAGTTGAGAGTTCTCATTGATCTGCTGAGTCAGGCTGGAGAGCATGAAATTCTCTTAAATGTGGTCCAGTGCTCATCCATGCCCTTCAATATTTTTGTCTTCATTGCGCACTCAGGGAAAGACAGGAAATTATTACTTATGTAAGTAAAGATATATTAACACTCTTTCTAACGTACACTGGATAAACTTCATTCATGGCTGTCTTGATGTTACCAGAATTTCTTAATTCATCATTTTATTACATCTTATAAAGACAATTCAAGTCTTTCATACCAAATATGGGGCTATTCATTTCCAAAACAGGAATTTGTCTGTCTGTGTAGGCATATCCTTTCCATCTTAACATGTTACCGGTTGGTATTATTATGCAATTATCATATTATAACTATGGTCATTTTCAGAGAATTCTGCCCTTTTAGTTAGAGAGTAAAATGATTTTAGACGTATGGCTTTGAAATAATTAAAAGAAGTCTGAGACTTCTTCAGAGAATTAGGCCTGGAGGGAGTACTGGGAATTTGGAGTATGAACTGGTTAACTTTCTCCAAATTTATGAGTCATAAAGAGCAAACAAAGAAAGCTGTCATCATCATACCAACCATGTTGTCCAAGTCAGTCTATCAAACAAAATAACCAGACTTATAATTGCGTTATTATTAACTGAGGCAATATTTGGAGTTTTGAGCAGAAAATGGGCAGCATTATTCTATGCACTGCTCAAATATAAAATAAAAAGCCTATGAAACTCATAGTTTAAACAAACAAACAAACAAAATAAAACACTTGTGCTTCCCTGATAAGAAGCCACAATATTATCTGCTTGGTTTATACATTCCAGTATGAATCTTTTAAATATTCCCAATGAGAGATTACAGCCTCGGGTCTAAGGAGAATAAATTTTGATTTATTCAATGATCTCTTTGGAAGAATCATAAGAATCATAGATTGCTTTGGTTTAGAATGGATCTTAAAGATAATCCAGCTCCAATCACTCTGCTATAGGCAGACACCTAGGTTAGACTAGATTGCTCAAAGCCCCATATAGCTTGGCCTTGAACACCTACAGGGTGGGAATATCCACAACCTCTCTGTGCAATCTATTCCAGCATCTCTTCATCCTCACAGTAAAGAATTTATTCCTAATATCTTGTCTACCCTCTTCCAGTTTAACACCATCTCCCCACATCCTGTCACTACATGCCCTTAGAAAAAGTACCTCCCTGACCTTCCTGCAGTCCTCTTTCAGGTACTGAAAGACTGCTGGAAGGTCCTCCCATAGTCTTATCTTCTCCATCCCAAAGAGCCTGTCCTCATAGCAGAGGTGCTCCAGCTCTCTGATCATCTTCGCAACCCTCCTCTGGACCTGCTTCAACAACTCAATGTCCTTCTTGTGTTGAGGGTGCCAGTATTGCAGTGATGACACAGTACTGCAGGTGGAGTCTTATGAGAATAGAGTAGAGAAGAATCACTTCCAACTAGCTGCTGGTCACGCTTCTCTTGATGCAACCCAGGAAATGGTTGGCCTTCTGTTCAGCCTCCAGGATAAAAGGCTCAAGGGATCTTATCAGTATGTATACAAACCTAATTTAGGATAGAGTGCTAAAACTCTTCTCAGTGGTGTCCAGTGAGAGAACAAGAAGCAATGGGGACAAACTGAAAAGGTTATAGGAAATCTTCCTTAATTATAAGAAAACTCTGGGAAAAAAAACAAACAAACAACAACAAAAAAAACCACTGGAATAGATTTCCCTGTAAGACTGTGTAGTCTTTGTCCTTGGAGATATTCACAACCTGACCAGATACAGAGCCCCGAGAAACCTGCTCTGTTTAACCCTGCTCAGAACGTGGATCAGAATAGATGGTCTTCAGAGGTTCTTTCCAATCTCAGCCATTTTGTGATTTTGAGTTATGTCCTAGGAAGTTTTAGAGCTAGATTCCTGACAGGAATTTTAAATGAAAGCACTGTAAAAGTTTCAATCTTTTCCACCTCAGGGGGAAAAAAAAAAAAGAAAAAGAAAAAAAGGCCACACCATCACCACCCTCTTGGGTGCCTCTCAACTAAAAACCGATATTTGTTTGAAGTACTTCTTTCAGAATACCCAGTATGACTGAGGTTATTATAAAAACTTCTGTTTACATGCATTAAATTACAACAGTTTTCCAAGAAATCTGTTTTCATTCAGTTATTTACTCTCAAAAACAGGTTTCTTGAGACAAAGGAAAAAGTCTGTTTGTGATCATATGGAATCTTCTGACCATCACAGATTCTCCTTAGAAGTTCCTGTCTATCAATCTTTCAAAAATGCAAATCAATCTAACCGTGTAATACCTTCTGAAGCAATAAAAGTTTATAATGTGTTTGGAGACCATTTGGAAAAAATGAAAACAAAACAAAAAACCAATGCTATATACTTGCACTTGAACTAAAACAGTATTGGTGATTACATGAGAGTGGAAAAGAGAGTCCTAGAGCTGGAGCTAACTCGAGGCATTTAGTGGTCATAAGCATTATACAAGCCTGTAAATTAAAATGTGTATAACTCATAAACCCAACCTCCCCCACACTCTCTCTCTCTCTATTTTTAATATACATAATTGAAGCCAAATTCTACTTTCAATCAGAAGAAATTCCCCATCCTCAATATCCCATTGCTGGGATTCTCTAGAAAGGCCAGATGTTGGTTGCAATGATTCAGGAGATAGAGGAACGGCTGCAAAATCCACTGCTCTCCAGAGAAAGAAAGCATATCTGTGCTGCTGAAACCCTTCTGCCACTGTGGGCTGTAATGGATTGTGTGTCTGTGTTGTGGTTTTGCCTAATAATAAATGGGGATTAAAACTGGAAACTACTTAATGGTGCAAAAAATTAACATAGCCCCTAAAGGCTTGGAAATTTTAATATGAGTTTGTATACACTGATATTCTGTGGTATGTCATGTAAATTCATGTCCTATTTTTATGTCTTATTATGAGAAATGTTGCCTATTATAGATTAGAAAAAATGTTGCTTATTATAGATTAGAAAAATCTGTCAGATGTGATCAATGACTCTGTGGCTGAGATAGCAGCCTTTTTGTAGCCACATGTAGCCAGATTTAATGAAACAAAGATTCACAACATCTTTCTGGTGCAGGTGGAAAAAGCAGATGTTTTTCAAGCACAGTTCTACAGTTTTTAAATTTAGTGATATTGAAATGTGTAGAAATGAGTAAAGCATAATTGATTAATATCTGTACTCATGTAATTAATAAAATGGAGAACCAAATTCAAACTTAATCTTTTACTTAAGAAATTCCCACACTAAAACATGGCATGGAAAAAATAATGACTGACGATCCAAGTCCAAAGCTGCTGAGCAAACATAAAATGTTGTAACTCTTCATATTTACAGAAACATTTTCAGATTTTTCAAAGCATTTCAGATTTGTAAACATAATTTCATCATCACAAACAATGTTCCCATATTTTACTTTTAAATTGTGTTACAAAAAGTTAAATATGAGGCTAAACAGTCCTACCACAATAACAAGTGGAAGGTTCCAGTGTTGGTACAAGAAATCTTAAGAAACGGACTGTAAACACCAACAAAAATGCATGGTCATTTTTTTGGGGGGTTTTTTTTTTTGTTTTTTTGTGTGTGGGGGGGGGGAATGAAACACAGACACTTAGCACAAATGGCAGAAAACAATTCTGACTTTTTAAAAAAATCTTTAAAAAAAAACAAGAATTTTCATAATTGATATGAGTTGAGGAAAAAAAAGGTTTCTTTATAAACGAAATCCCTTTGAAAAATGAAAGATTAAATAGCCTGACAAAGAAAATCTAATAAAAGTCATAATATCCTCTTTCCCATCCAACTTTGAAGTCATCCATCATGATACTAATACAAAATGCCTGGTAATGGAGGACAGTGAGAGGTGAAGTTAGTGAATGCCTTCTTTGCTTCAGTATTTACTGCTAAGGCTGCCCCTCAGGAATCCCAGATACTGGAGATAAGAGGGAGAGACTGAGGAAAGGAAGACTTCCCGTTGGTAGAACTGGATCTGGTCACGGTCTAGGCAAACTCAATGCACATAAATCCATGGGCCTTGATGGGATGCACCCACAAGTGCTCAGGAATCTGGTAGAAGTGATTGCCAAGATGTTCTCTATCTTCTTTGAAATGTCATGGAAAACAGAAGTGCTTGAGGACTGGCAGAAAGCCAATGTCACTCCAACCTTCACGAAGGGCAAGAAGGATGAGCTGGGAAACTACAGGCCAGTCAGTCTCACCTTTATCCCTGGAAAGATGGTGAAGCAGCTTACTCTGGATGTCATCTTCAAGCAATTGTGAGACAAGAAGGTTATCAGAAGTAGTCAACATGGATTCACCAAGGGGAAACCAAGCTTGACCAATCTGATAGCTTTCGATGACATCAAGACCAGCTGGGTAGATAAGGGAAGAGCAGTGGATGTTGTATAACTTGACTTCAGAAAGGCTTTTGACACTGTTTCCCATAACATCCTCATGGACAAGCTTAGGAAGTGTGGGATAGATGAGTGAATATTGAGGTGGATTGAGAACTCGCTGACAAGAAAGCCCTAGATCCCTACAGCAAAGCTCAGAGGCTTGTCATTAGCAGCACAACCTAGCTGGAGGCCTGTTAGCTAGTTGCCCCAACTCTACTATACCCTGGTGAGACCACATAACATCCCTTCCAATTCCTATGATTCTGTGATCCTGAGAAAAAGAAATAACAATAATAGGAAGAGATTTGTTCTGTAAGAGTCTAATATTTAAGGTAGGATATTTCTATTGAAGTTTTCCAAGATTCAGTCTCAGAATCTTAAGTTCCCTCAGACAGGCTACACATTGGTACGAGAACAGTCAATAGCACATCTCAAGGAGAACACCATCCTGAAGTCTGCTTTAACTGATTGTGCAAATAAATAAATGATACGCAGCAAGTGTAGGAACAGGTATAGTATACAGCCACCAAGAACAGCAGTCCTCCCTCTCTCTCACAAAATCTTCAGAGTTTCTCTCTGCCTCCTTCCACGCTGTAGATCTCTGCTGAAACTTCACAGACAGCTCCTGCAGTACACACTGCTCTACAAAACATGTCCTGGCTTTTCTAGTTCCTCATCCACCTCACCCTTGCAAGTCACTCTTAGTCCTCCCTGGATGCACCCCATGAATATCTTCTGTCATTGCCACAAAATTCAGTTTACCTCTTGGTAGGAGATTTGGAGTAGTGGAAGTGAATGTGAAGACTGAAAACCTTGAGTGGGTTCCGGCACTACATGAGAAATTGTATCATTCAGTGAGGAATGAGATCTGAAGAGCCCTATTCAGTCTATGAATCACTTACTCAAAAGACTACAATAGATACAAGACAGAAAATAGTATGTATACAGGAAAAAAAAAATGGCAGTCTCAATCCTGCAAACACTTATGCGTGTACTTAATGTAATGTGGCTGAATATTGATTTCAATGGGAGTGCTTATATGCATAAAGCAAGGCATATACATGCTTATAGGATCAAGGCCAAGATTGTTAAGAATTGCAAGATGAGCTTTAATGACTGATAAAGCAACTTAGAATGCATAAAAATATGTCAAAGACATACTAACAATATCTGGCTGTTCTCAGCACTTATAAAATGGTATCTCTGCTCTTCGCCTGAAATACAAAACATAATTTGTTGGCAAATTAATGACAATCACACAAAAAATAAAATATGATATAGTGTCTGAGGAAGAGGGATACACATGTGGCTATATAATTATACTTCCTGCTAGAATGCTACCATTTTTGTTGATATGGCAGCTACTGAAAAACACACAAAAGTGCTAGAATTTCTGTCAAGAAGGTGAATCATCCACGGAATGCCATTGCTCACAATAGAATGCATCCCACAAGAGTACAGACTGGGATCTGTGAAGCCAGTGGGTGCTTGTTGTAGACTCCACTGTACAGCTGAAACAAGCTCAATTTTAATGTAGATGGATATACTGGCTACACATATTATCTCATGCTCTGTGGCATAGTATAGTTTGAAAGCTTGTTCTAACATTTTACCAAAATTAATTTTTTCATCAGCTTTCTACAGAAAAGAATGGATGTGAAACATTTTGTGGAAAAGCACACCCTGATTTCTTCTTAAATGATCTCTCAGAGACTGTTTAATTACATAACCAAAATGACAGAGTGGGACAATGCTAAAGACTTTGAAAATCTTAGTCTTAATTCCCTGCTCAGTAACAGCACAACTAATTTAGCAGTGATTAACATGGAAAACAGATCCTCATCCTGAATGCCTAACTGATACTGTTTTCAATTAGGGTGACCGCTTTGGTCTTTAACGACATCAAGTGAGAACACAGTACTTGTGAGCACTGCTGAGTTGACAGTGGAGAATATTCCAACTTTCCAGAATTTACAAGCCATTTACCTAACTCTTTTTTAGAACTATATTGAATATCTTTGAGAGCCAAGACAATCTTTTCCCTTGGGAAGTCTGAAAGAACAAAAATTCAGTTCTATTGGGCCCAGGTTAAGAAAGAACATCTCTAAATTGAAATTCACCACTGAAGAGAAACCAACTTTCCCATAACTGTGTATGAACTGTGTATGTACATGCTCTGGAGTGAGCAATATAAGCCTTGAAAATCCCACAAGTAGGCAGGATGGGGGTACACATCACACGACTTCATAAATCCCTCAAAGAGCAGTATAAGACCAGGCTTTAACACCTGTTCTGATGTAAAAGAGCAGGCACTGAGGCATTCACATTGTTTTGGCATCAGTAGCCATGCAGGTAAAATGTCCTCTACCACTCAGCATGTTTACTCCTGCTTATCTAGGGAACTATTCTAGAGGCATATATTCCTTTCCATTATTTTTACTTAAAGGTAATTTCTACTTTGAACTCTAAACACTTCTAGACCTAGATGCAATCTGGCTTACATTTCTTTCCCTGTCCCTGCTGCGTGTCTTCTTGAGACAATACAACTCTTGTCTGTAAATGCTGATTACCAGCACTGAATATGAGTATTTAAAGGGAAAAAATAAAAAATTTAAAAATTTTAAAAAAGTTCTTAGAGGCAGAAAAGATTTTGATTTTTTTTTTTTAGCTTGTAAAATGGCTGTTTTAATAAAGCTTTTTTTGTATTGTCCAGTGCAGATTTGTAGTGCTTTTCTTCTCAGATTACACTTTAACGTAGTGTTGTTTGCTCTAGTGCTGCAATTTTCATCATGTCTATATTCTAGAAGTAAAAAAAAAAAAAAAAAAAAAAATTATCAGAACATCCCAGTGAAATTAAACTGTTACTTCCAAGAAAACTGTAGGAAAAAAAGAAAAAATAGAACAGAGCTTCAAAATAGTTATGTGCCCTTTAAAACCAGATCTTTTCTGATGAGAATCAGCATGCCTCTGCAGAAGAAGATGAAATGATGCCAAAACACGCCAGGCGAATATTTGACACTTGGCTGTGCATAGCGATTCCCTGGTCTGCGGCCACTTTACAAACAGTCAAACTGGCAGTTTGCTCAGGCAGGTTTTCGACTTGTCCGTGGAACGGCAAGTATTTTCTCACCTCTCATCAGCACGGATCTGAAGCCAACATCTTTAAAAATCCATCCCAATTTCGTTCAGCTCAAAGATGTCTGTTTGAGAGGTGCTCTGAAAGTAATGCCTCCTATTTTGTTATGTTGGTCCACAACATCAGAGGCAGATGCTGGTGATCTAGCAGTAGAGGCTGAACCTCCCAACCAATACTCCATTACATATTGTTGCTGGGCAATAGATGACCACAGAAGGGCAGTCTGACAAAATGGCATCTGGAAGTGCATATGAAGCAAAGGTGTGTATCTGAATTCCTCCATGTGAAGAAAAAGTCACCCACTGACATCCAATGATGCTTTCTGAACATTTATGGAGACCGAACAGAGGTGGTGGGTGATGCATTTCATCAGTGGCAACAGTAACAGTAGGTCATCTTCACTGGTGAAGATTTTTCCAAGTGTGGCATGCAGACTTGTTTATCACTGGCAAAAATGCATAGTTAATTGTGATGACTTTATTGAAAAATACTGTTTTGTAACTGAGAATTTGCTCTATCAAAGAGTGTTATTGTTCTCCTTGTATCTGTTCTAGTTTCCATGGAAATAAATAGGAAACATTACTTTTGGAGTGACCTGATATTAAAATAAGGCAATCCCTGAGATGAATTAGAGGTGAAGTGTCTTGTTGCACACTTGAACTCTATGCATAGTTTTCATTGACAACAGTGTGATTTCTGCCTGCAAATCAGTGTCACCATCCTTTGTTAAAGTGTAACAAATCTTTAGCACACAGCCTGCTTCTGACCAAGCCAAAGTCTTCATTTGAACAAGCACATTATCCCCATTATCACGCAAAGATATCACCAGAGTTGCCTGATTACATGCTCAGAAAATCAGGTTGTGGTCTTGGGCCAATAGTGCAGAGACTGGCTGACATGGACTATGCAAACCTGGAAAAATCAAAACATTTACTATTTATTTGAGATATAAAGAAAAATATTTCTAAAATAAATACGTCCTAATTTTAGTCATAGCAACTAAACCCTTACACACAGTAACTAATAGGAATGTTCGTGACAGCACAAATGTGTCTGAGACATATTCAAAGGGTAATGCACGGTCATAATACAAATTTCTTAGCACATACACTAAATACCACATTTCAGTGGAATGCATTTAGCTACTCATAAGAGGGCAAGATTTTTTGCAAGTGCACTAAGCATCCAAAAACTTCTGGCTGTTTCTGTGACTAGATTTTCCAATGTCTCTGTTTTGCAAAGCTGAGAACTTTTACAGACCTGAGACTCAACATTTCTAAAACATTGACTGAAGAATGTAGCTAACTTGGTTGGGGAGGTACTCATCTCTGCATTGGAATCCAGTAAGTAAATCCCAGTCACGGAGCACTCACTGTTTGCACATAAGAAAAACCATTTTGTTTCCACAACTTCTAACTATGAAATGGTTAAAAAATATTGAAGGGCCAGAAGTAACAGCACTGAGTGTGAGAGTTAAGAGAGAATGGAAGGAGTGTGGTACTGTGCTTTGCAAGCTCAGCAGTTCTTCAGATGTGGTCTGGCATCTAGTTCATAAAGTCAAGCAAATCTGCTCATTTTAGTCATATATACAGACACATATGCACCAACAGAGATATATACATAGATTTAAAACTATCTTAGCAGTAAAATGAAGCACTATCACATACATCTTTAGGAGGTCAGCAGAAACAACTAAATGAAGTATAAAGAAAAAAAAAACACAACATAATTGTATTATTACCACACAAAATTGCTAGCTAATGTTTCAGGTAATGTTACATCTTGAGTCGGTTTTCTCTAAGAGGGCACTGCTGATGATATCATTTGAACTTTCTGCTTCACTGTAAGTTTCTCATGATTATATTGTTTCACTAGAATTGATAGAAGTATGCTAACAGAAAATATTTCCATCCAAAACCACTATTTTGCCAAATAAAAGTCATTTCACTGACATAGACTATTTTGAATATTTTTGGCTTGAAACTTTTAGAGGTCTCTCTTGTAAATTCTGATTACAGAGACGAAAGAGAAAAGCAGATGGAGGGGAAGAAAAGCAGAAGAAGAGAGAGGAATGCATGTGTACATTCATGTAGGAAAAAAAAAAATTTGGCACAGGTCTGGGCAAATCAATGAGAGGGGAAGATGTGAATTCCAGAATGTTGAAATACAGGCATGAAATTAATTTTTTATCCCAAGGTCTTCTCCAGTTTTACTTACCAGGACTTCTGGTTTTTCTGCATACTTTCTTTTAAATTTCCATGGAATGTAGAATTTCTTGCACTGTGTCAGTGTTCATGCATCCAAATGTAACATACATTTTAGAGTGTCCACGGCAGCGATCTAGAGCAAGGTACAGTAGGAAAATATTATTTTTTAATCAGTCTGTAGCAGGAAGGATATTACTACTATCCTTAAGATTGGGTAACATGATTTAAGGTGATAATGTGGGATGTTTTGTTTTTTTTTTACTAAGAAGCATGAGATATCCCAACTCAACACTGTGAGATTTAGAAGTGTGATAGACCATGAAGTGAACAGGTGAATCTCTGCAGGTTGAGAAAAATATGTGGTTTATCAGTAAATATAGTAGGACTCCTTCCCTTTACCTTTTGTCAAATAAATAATGAAATTGGCATTTTTCAGTGCAAAAGGAAACAAGACATTTAGTAGATCCCTCACCAGACTGAAGTTTTTATGAAAGAATTAGACAGAGTGAAAACACGTGTGACTTTCTCAGACTGCAGGAAGCAGCATCTGATTTTTCACAGTGTCATGCCAACGTAGAGTAATAAGAACCTATTGTTTCTATAGAAAATGGAAAATAGCATTTAACAATAAAATAAGTGCAACTTTGGCTGGCAATGGCCACTGTCACATTCTGGGGCATTCACATGAGTGAATTTACACGGCATTGCACAGCCCTTCAATAGTTTGTTATTTCCATCACCTTAAAGCTGAGAAATTTTGTTCTGCTACATAAAATAAATGTGGAAAGCCGAAGTTATTACACTTTACAAATGGATAGGCCCAAGAGCAGCCTACTTAGGAACTTTTATCCTGCTCAAAGCAGGTTAGCAACAATAATGAGCCACAGCCATTTTTTTCTACCTACTATGCTTGTTATCTGCCCTCTCTACAGCTTCATTTCCATGAACATTGTATGGAGATCATTCCAGTCTAATGGTAAAGATTCAGTTCCTAACACTGATAAAGAGCCAAGGAAAATTTAGTAAAAATGATAGGCTGTGAATTCAGCATATTCTTTGCCTGCAGAATTCATTACTATAAGGTTGCTGTGTCTCAGGGCCTAGTCAGGATTCAAAAATGCTGGACATTTTCAGGGTGAATAAATAACCAAGAGATATTACTCTATGTGTTCAAATGTATTTTAAATATATAAATGCATATGCCATTATGCATAGATATGCTCTCAAAAAAAGTTAGTTCTTGGATCTCAAAACAGGTACCGAAGGTCTGAGAAATAACCCTGCTGTACTACTGTCCATCTGCATTAGATGTCATTCCTTTTAAGAACTTAAAACCTGCAAGTTACAATAGCCAAAAATAGGGACCTCACAGCTAGGCCAGATTGTATTAGATTTGTCAGAACCCTGCATTCTTCACAGTATTATAATACACTAAGATGATGACAATGGTGATATAACAAATAAACTAAGATATCAGTTTAGGAAGCTTACTAAACAGTGGCAGGCTTTATCACTCATGATTTACACTGCCACTATTGAGGCCACTGGGCAAATGCAGTTTGGTGCAGTGCAGCTAAACCCCAGACTCTCTGCAGATCTTCCCTTTCATCATGTGGCTTTGGGGTGGTTAGTGCTACCACGTCACGAGCTTTTTTCTGGCACTCTCCATATATTATCTACTCTCCATATTTGAGTTGAAGCTTTGTCCAAACAGAGTTGAAACCACGCTCGAAGTACGCATGACCCTTATCCTAAAACCTTTGCTTATTGCTACTAGTAAATTTAGTGTCCTTCTTCTATTTTTTTCCATTTGAAAAGTTACATCCTTTATTAATACATTGAAATCTCCAAAATTAGCTACAAATTATCTATTGACACTTTCTTTTTCTTCTATTTCTATTCCCCTGCAAAGCAATTCTCTGTTGTACTACAATTGCATTTGCCTGGGACTAGGGAAGGAGTTAGGTAAATCAATTTTAAGCAAACCATACATCGTAAGCTTATATAGTTTCATTTCCAATAAATAACTTGGAATAGCTAGTCAACTTTATATGCAATCTTAATTTAACTTTCATATGCATAACGGAAGCAAGGAAAAATGGGACAGACTTGAGAAGGGAAGAAAGATTATATGGCTACGAGCACAGTGTGATGTAAACTCATTTACAAGGGCATCTGCATCTGTATGTCCAGTCAAGTGGCACAGTGAATTGCAAGGGGATTATTGATTTCAAAATGACTTAACTGCAGCCATGCAATACTGAAAATACCTTATTGCTTCTCTTAGCATCATGTACCAATTTGATCATATTTTGTATATTTCTCAACAGTCACAAATGTAAGTCCTGAAAATGAGGTGATTAAAAGGACAACAAGCACAAAAAGGAAAAAAAAAATAAGAACAAGAAGAAGAAGGAAAGCTGTCTCTCACCATTTAAGAGATCAGGTTTATTCCTTCATTGCAAAACTCACAAATAGCAAACTTACCTTTTGGATATCTCTCTTGAAACAATTTAAATGTATTTTCTTAAGGAAATACTGAGCATGTACTTTCTTAAAATCAAAGCCCTTTCAAACTCAGAGAAAAAACTTCCAAACTTTTAACTTCTGAAATCAGTATGGATACAATTAACTGAATGTGTGCTTAGTACAAAGCTAAGAGAACTTTGAAATTGCCCATTGCAGGCTTTTAAAAACATCCATGTGCACACAGACCTGTTAATCTTTTAAAACTATGTTACAAGAGAAGGAGCAATAAAGCAGCGTCGTCTTCCCTCACATATGGATTAAAATTTTTACACTGAAAGTAATTAAAATACCATGACAAATTAAGAGCTGATAAAAGGCCACGGCTGAAGATTTATGATCTTTATTTTTAAGCGTCTTTAAGTTTTACCAAATGTACAATGCTCCATGTAGTTCATTTCTAACATCTGAATCCAGTTAGAAATGATTTTCAACTAGCAGGGTGTTCCTTTGCATCAAAATGTGTAGTGAGATCTCTGTGTTACGCATGTCATCTTATGACAGTCAGTTAGCTCTCTTGCTGAAGTGCATTAGGAAACTGTTTTAAAGAGCTTGCACCTTTTGTCAGAGTGGTTGAAAAAAAACAAAAACATTGTTTAACAGCCCTGTATGTCTTACCGTTATACTCCCCACCTTTTGCAAAGGTCAAGGAAGTGTCATTTTGTGACTGTACTAATTTATTCAGAAAGTGCAGCTTAACTCTTCCTGTGACTTGTTAAAATCATGACAACACCATATCGGTGCAGGGGGAGGCAGGATTCAGAAGTGTAGACAACACACATTTAGTGAGTAGCTTCTTAGTTGTGTCTTACATCAATCACTCCTGACATTTCCAAGGAGAAATCCTATCTGGACCCTAAAAATCTATTTCCTTTTCTTGTGACAGCTGTGACTAAGGCAGGGCAGCTTGTACCATGCCGTTTTCTAATGATGAAGGCAGTCATTCAAGTCAACTCCCTTCTTAAAGTTACAGCTATTAAAAATATTTCAATATGAATTTTCCCCCTTTTATTTACTCCTTGCACATTTCCAATAGAAATCAGATTTATTTGGCTGGTTTACAGAACTACCTCCAGAGGTCTGCAGTAGAAATCAAAGCCTCTGGTTTCTGAAAGGTAAAGCTGGTTGTCTCAGCACCTGGTATTTTTACAGAGCAGAAAAGGAATCATAGTGCCAACTTGTCATCTGGAGCCCTCCTCACATCGCTTTGTATAATGTGAATGGGATGTGAGAGTAGTTCAGTGCCTTATGCTATATTAGTGTTCTGCTCAGGGCAGTGTAGACTCAAATCTCATTAAATATGGTTGTTTGAAATGACTTAGACACTGAATGGCATTGGGTCTGTATTGTCAGCACTTACAGTAGGTCCAGAGGCTCATTGTCTGGGTTGTATCAATGCACAGTTTCGCTACCTTTCTTCACTTATCTGAGAAATACCCACACTAGTTAAAATTAGAAATGCTCTGACAGTGGATTATCTACTGCTCATTCCTACCCATAGGTGATGGCAAAAAAGCCCTGCTTTTTATTGAGATAATAATTACCAATTCTTTGGGGAAAGAAAATGATCTATCCTTTTATTTCTGAAATAATGCAACACGGACCTCCTTGTCACATGATTCAGCACTCAGTAACTAGACAAGAACAAGTACGGTGCTACATTAGAAGTCAAAAACACTCCCTTCTCTTCCCCCCAGCTCTCACTAGGCTACTAAACTTTATACTGGAGTCATTCACTGGTTACCAAACACTTTCCAGCACTTCAACATTAGAAGTTTTTCTTCTCTTTATGAAGGGCACTGTAATTCTATTGAGCCTCAGATGGGTTCTCAAAGTCAACCTGCGGTCAAGTGTATGAATCTCAAACAAGATCAGGACACATCTGGAGGTCTGTGCATTACTGTCCTACTCTATTAAAAAGCAACAACAACAACAACTGCTTAGGAGTTCCTGGGGCTGAGCCTGACAGCAAAAACAGATGGATCAGACTTCAGGATTTAATTTTCAGATGTGATTCCCCCATGTAGATGAACAGTTGGCATAGTTTATGATGTTTAAATAAGTTAATTTTTTAAAAAGTCAAATTCTGTTCTAAGATGGTGTACAAGACAACACAAGTTTTCATAGCTTTTTTTTTTTTTTTCTGACAATATACATACTGTACTGTACATCACAAACTTTATGTCGTGTAATGATTCAATCTGAATAAGCCCACCAAGCCCCACTGACTCAGGAGTGGCAGTGACAGTCTGAATGGATGCTGATCTGGCTGCTCGTCTTTCACCCATGTAATAGGTTTGCCTCATTTTAGCCCCTGGAGCAGCATTGGCAAATTAAAGTTCATTAACTTTATACTTCATTCATAAATACTACTAACTCTGATACATTTTAGACAAACTTCCCTGATTAAAATGTTTGCAAATAACAACAACTGAAAATATGAAGCCTGAAAATAGCCATACCCAAATGATCTGATCCTAAGTAGCTAGTTTACATACTTGCTTACTCAAAGGGGATTAGAAAAAGTTATATACTGATTATGGCAGAAATCTCTCTTTAACTTTATTTATGGCAAAATTCAGCTTGCTAAGTAACCACATATCACACAGTTCAGCTGTATTTGGTGCACAGGTTTGCATAGGTTTGTTCTGATTTGTTTGTTTGTGCTTGAAGAACTAGGTACATGATCTCAATATTTAATGGATACTGCTTACCTAAATACATTCACACATAGTACACCTACAGTTACACACTTACTCACACACACAGTCTGCTGCATGCATCATTATTACACCACAGGGGTATGCCAAAAAAGAGGATGAATTCTATTCATTTGCCTGAAGAGGAAAGAATTATTTCATAAAAGCCATCAATTAATCTTGTGCTATGTTTCAGATGAATGTTTTCTGGAGTCTTTTCTTTCCATTTGTTGTTGTCTATATCCTATTTACAATACACTTTAATGTCCTTTCCTGAAAGTTGTGTGAATAGCAAATATCGGACTAAATTTCAGATTGGATGATGCATCTTTGGATTTTATCAGTTACTTGAGGCTCAGTGCAGCCTGTCCAAAACAGAATACTTATAGTGATGCTATAACCCACTTTTTTGCATAATCCTCACAAGGTCCTGTAAGACAAACTGCCTGCAATGTGTGTGCATTGCACTTTGTTAAGATAGGTTTGACTGTCATACACACCTGTGTAATTACTGTTGGAAAGATGAAAGCACAGATGAGATATAAGCAGAGTCTAGATCTATAATCTCTTTCCTTCTTTGCTTTAGTTTTGCAATAATTCAGCTCTCCATGACTCCATCCTGTTTTTATAATGGCACATGTGGAAACATAAACTATTGAAACACTCAGATCCGTATCAGGACTTGCCTACCTTTCAAATAAGTCAAGGGAAGCTGAAATGCAAAAATAAACAAAAGTATCCAAGAAACAAGTTTTTGCAGCAGGCTAAAGGCAAGGGTTATAATTTCGTTAGCAGCAAGGCCTATCAGTTGTCACTTAAAAAAACAACATTTGTCAAAGAATTACCATCTGCGATATACACTTTTCAATGGTAATTGGTGCATGAAGAATTTGTATGATCTCAGCTCCTCTAAGTTTTAGCTAAACACCATCACACTCTCACTGTATTTAAGGTGAAACAAGTCTTTTATAAGAATGTATTACCTATTATTCTTCATTTCCTGTTGTAACCCAGTATTCCTTAAATTAGCCACATGTGTCAAAGCTAGACTTAATGATAGCTAATCTTCAAGCAATGTTTGCTAATTTTACCTGTCTGTGTCTGGATCAAGATAGAGAGCAGGCAACTCCCCATTAGCTAATATATCCTTCAAGCTCAAAAGCTGAAGAATAAAATACAAGAGAGAAGTAGACCCTTTTTTCTGGGGGAGACAGTAGTCTCAACTAATCAAGTAGTATCAGGTAGTCATCTTCTCCAGCCTTCATGAACTAGAAAGAAACAAACATAAAGCAGGAAAAATTATGTCCTGTTTACTCAAATAAAAAAGTAGAGAATTAAGTAGAAGCTTTATGAATATTTCTGTTTTCATTTTATATCAAGTTCCTTGCAGGAGAAGGATGATTCACAGATTGGAGAAAGAAGTGTCATTTAAGAGAAGTAACCTCGGAGTCTTTGTTTAGAAAGGGAGAGGGGCTCTCCTCATTTTCAAGAGCTCTGGAGGTTGAATGACCAAAAAATCACGCCAAGGTCATCAAAAAGCTGTCTGACCAGCAATGCAGAGACCAAGATAGAATTTTCCTCAAAATCTGGATTATAAGCAAAATATAAGTAAAATTTGTTTAACAGAGCACAGTCATCCCCAAGCATAATTTGCAGATCATTGATGCCAGCATGGAACAGGGAAAGTCAAAGGTCTAAAGTCTTTTGTAGTCTAGTGAATGCCAAATGTAACATCTGTGGGAATCTGCTCTCTACTATCTGAACGAACAGTGAAATGTTAATATACAAACTCCAAACTATAATGCTTATGAAAATCCTTGTGTCCGAATGCTTGCAGTAGCTGTGGTTGTCATTAAAAAAAAAAAGAAAAAAAAAAAAAAAAGCAATTGAGACAAAAATAAATTTCTTAAAATTAAAAATAAAAATAAAAAGTAAATTACATCCTCCTACTTTTGCTTTCCTCAGATGACATTTATTCTCATCACCAGTAGTATCATATCAGAATGTAATAGACAAGTGGCAGCAAGGCAGGAAAGAAATGTGCTTTTCCTACCAAGAAAGCAGTCTAATATTTGTAAATGACACATAGGCATGATTTTCCCAGAATAACAAGTAGTTCCAATTCATGACACTTTTCAAAGCAGTGGTGCTCAAAACCTTGAATCATCTCCTTTCTCCAACTCCAAATGCCTCAGAATTCAAGTCTTCCAACTTTACTATCTAGAATAGCAAATTATGATCAAAATATCTTTCATCCCATTTAATATAGAAAACAATGTAATTGCAAAGGAAGTTGTATACCATGGCTACCTTAATATTAGAACAACATATATAAGACATTTTTGACCTACATAAACTGAGTTTAGACTCCCTGTACCAGAAATATGCTGGAGAGTTACAAATGTACGTCTGCAATTTAATAAAGGGTTAAAAATAGAGTTTTGCTGAAGTTTTGCTGAATATATGTATTTATCTTAAAGATCAAGAACCTTAGATATCTTCAGCTATATTTCTTGGCCAGTAAAAGCTGACTTGAAATGAGAATTAAAAAATATGTTCTAAAACAGTCTCTTGCTTATGAGTACACACGACATTTTTTCTTCCAATGGAGTAATTCCCATAAAGAACATCGTGACTTACACTAATTAGTTAAATTGTCTCTTTCTTCTCCTCACTTTGTGTTGAAGTAGTTGCTATACTGTAAAGTAATTGGTTCAGGGGTTAATCCCCGTCCTTCTTTCTGTCTCAAAGACAAGCACATACAAATATGTCCACTCTTTAGAATGTTATCACAGTGCCCTCTCTTGTCAAAAGTAAATCAAGAGGGACTAACAACAGATAAAGGGTCTGGGATTTTTGATGGGGGAAGGAAAGAGAGGTTTTGTTTCGGTTGCCTGTTTTCTAAGTGTTTTGGGTTTTGTTTTTTTTTTTTTTGTTTTTTGTTTTTTGTTTTTTTTTTTTACATGCCAGATTAAAATGTAACTTTCTCTCCAAAGACTCACTAAGCAGAGACACCTTAATGAATTGCTTAGATGTGTTGCTAAGCTGCATACCAGGAAGAGACATTCAGGAAACTCACACCAGTATCACATATGTTTCTTAGCATCATGTTTTATCCTTAACCCTGAAATTCAATTATTTCCTTTAAAGTGGAACAATAATTACAAGAGTAATCCATGCCTACGACACAAATTCACTTAATGTCTAAGCAAGTGCTTATGAAATTATAAACTTTAAAGTGTATAAGCACCTGTAAACACTGGTAATTATTCAAAGACTTCAGAATTGGAGATTTCTATGTTGATAGGTAATATTAGGCAGATCTAACAGGAAAAAAAAAGTAACTGATGCTACTAAACTACTGATGCTAGTTTACTTTTAGTACATAAAAACTCTATAATTTTCAACAAAAAATAGGATTTTGTTTTATTTGTGAAATCTGCAAGGTAAATAAGTCACAGTGAAGACATGTAAAATGAGAATGAAGATTGATAACATGGAATGACACACCTGAAGGAAACGGGCCCCTTTATAGAGAAATTAGGATTTAAGGTATAGTCTTTTCCCGGTGCTTCTGTTGGAATACAGAGAGGTGGACATGATTGAAATTTGCATTTAAATGGAAATGGTTAAAGGTAAAGGCACAATGTTTAGAAAAATGAGAGTATCCATTTTTCTAAGACGGAGGCATACTGTTATTGTATACCATTAAGGTGTCACAGAGCCTAAAAATGTTTAGAAATATTAGACACTGCTACAGAACAAAGAACAGGAAAATGCCATTTGGAAATGACTATACACTGTGAATGAATCTGACCGAATACTACATCATATACAATTGTCTTTAATGTTTTCTGCTCCCATTACCTAATATGAATCCTGTTCACTAAACAGTAGAAGATCTATTAGATAGTTTTCTGCTACTTTTCAACTGCAATATAATCCAGAATTCATTCATCATTTTATCCTAGTGATTTCTGCAGATCTTTCTCCATAGGACACCACCAGACCCTAAAATATTTGCCTGGTGCACTTTCTGAGAACACGCTGTGAATTTTAACTGTGTTATGTGAAAAACCTGATGTGTTTCCTTGATACCAGTGAGAAAATATACATTTTGCTGAAGATAATGAAATATAGGATGCAACGAGTCACAGAATTGTCCAGATTTCATGTTGATGGGAAAATGTCTTAGCAAATATTTGTACGTGAATCTGAAACAGACAAAGGAAAATACTGCAAAGAAGAATGGCAGAGGACAGAAAATCCTTCCCCACCTTCCATTCTCAAAAAAAAAGATAGAAAATAAATCTTGCATATATGTGTTCTATGTAGTCATACACAGTGGTGCAAATAAGTGAATATTATATATTTTTATGAATCGAGAGCATAAATATGTGTATATGTATATGTATATTCATGCATACCTAGATATCAATAGATTCTTTTGCTAATTCACCCTAGCTTAGGAGGTTTGAATCTGTTCACACCTAATTCTTTAATGGGAGTAAAACACTATGAGTCCTGAAAAGGTTTTACTACTTTTTTTTTTTTTTTTTTTGATGGTACAATTTTCTGCATCTCTCTAGACTTTTCTCTCATATTTTCTCACCTTCTCTTATTTTACTTACTAATTTTACCAAAATGTTTACTCTTTATCTCAAAAAAAAAATAGTATTTGTGTGTACAGCTAAAATCAGAAGGTATTGTAATCTCAGTCAGCTAGAATATTTCTTAGAGCATTTCTCAGGCCATTTCTCTTCTAGGAGGAAACAGAATAAATCAGAATTGGCTACACCAAAGCTCCAAATATATACCAGTCTTAACTGTCACACCGCAGTTCAGATTCATATCTACCCCAAGGCCTTCCAAGGGCTTTGAACAGTGTTAGCCTTACTGAATCCATACCGGTGAGTTCTCTTCCATTTAGCTATCTTTTGTCTACCCTGGTATAAAGGACTTCTCTGCTTTTCTGATAAAGAAATGCAGTGGCATTTCAGGCTACTTAGCTTTCCTTCAGCTGAGGCAACTGTCTCCAGAGTTTAGGGCTGGAAGTTAGCTCAGGAACAGTCCCTTCCATCTCTGACATTTACCCAGTGATAATAAATCCATAACCTTCACCCTCATCTGTGGTGTCCATGATAGAAATATAGGCAAAGTACGGATGTTTTTTATTCTTGTTTTGGCTGGGATCAATCTAAAGAACCAGACTCACTGGTTTATGGCTAATATCTGCTAAGCCACAAGCATATTCTGACAAATTAGCTCAAGATTATACCAGTGAGATTTTGTCCTTACGGGAATGAATCACCTGAAAACAAACTTTAGCTACTTGCAGACATAGTATCAGTGGTGTGTCAGTTGTTCTTTTCTGCATTGTTAGTACTAGAGGAGACTGATATTACATATGAGACTGAGAAGAAAATTTGCTTCATCTTGAATGCATTTGGTAATGCAGTTATCAAGGACACAGTACCAATCTGAATGTCATCTGATGAAATGAAAACACCTTCTATAAGGTGTTATAGTTCTTTGATTTTTGGTTATTGGTATTCCACATCATAACATCATGTAGTGCACTGAGAATTAAAGAGTTAATGCTCCAGTTCTGGGTACCCATCCCACCAGAGAAGAAGAACAACATCCCCCAGTGGACTGTTCACTGTGCTGTTACCATTTCCACTTAGAGGGAGAAGATAAAACTTGTTGGGAAGGGAAGGGAAGGGAAGGGAAGGGAAGGGAAGGGAAGGGAAGGGAAGGGAAGGGAAGGGAAGGGAAGGGAAGGGAAGGGAAGGGAAGGGAAGGGAAGGGAAGGGAAGGGAAGGGAAGGGAAGGGAAGGGAAGGGAAGGGAAGGGAAGGGAAGGGAAGGGAAGGGAAGGGAAGGGAAGGGAAGGAAAGGAAAGGAAAGGAAAGGAAAGGAAAGGAAAGGAAAGGAAAGGAAAGGAAAGGAAAGGAAAGGAAAGGAAAGGAAAGGAAAGGAAAGGAAAGGAAAGGAAAGGAAAGGAAAGGAAAGGAAAGGAAAGGAAAGGAAAGGAAAGGAAAGGAAAGGAAAGGAAAGGAAAGGAAAGGAAAGGAAAGGAAAGGAAAGGAAAGGAAAGGAAAGGAAAGGAAAGGAAAGGAAAGGAAAGGAAAGGAAAGGAAAGGAAAGGAAATCTCAAGTTTGCTCAAACAGAGGGACCCCTCCATTACAGTCCACATTTTTATTTAAATATCATGTATTCCCCACATGAAAAGCAGCATGGATCAAATATATACATATCCATCATTAAAGGTTCCTTTTTCATACACCTATGAGTGTCTCCACTTCCCAGGACTTCAACAGTCTACACTGCCAGGGACCAAAAATAAAACTGTAATTGAAATACAGATAAGATAGAAAGCTTTAATTTACCTTTTCCCTGAGCAACAGGACTTTTCCAGCTGCATCTGATATACTTTTCTTTTTCATGCCTGGGCTGGTGCAAAATTATCTTATCTTTAGATAAAATATTTTAGGGATTTGGGGATTTTGTGTGCCTCAGGACAAAGGACAGTGTTTGTGAGAAGATCACTGTCCTCTTTTTAAGGCAAAATTCTACCCTTATTGAAATTTCAGTGTAGCAGAAAAGTATGCTATAACATTACCATACTATCTATCTCTCATACTATGTAGTTGCTTTTACTACAGGTGCACTTGAACACTGAGTGTCAAGAGTTGGTAGTAGAAAATGACATGAGTATCCTCCCAGTAAATCCTTTTTCTTTAACTTTTTGATTTCTAATAAAAGAACTTTTTTGCACACTACAGACTATATGCAAAACCCATTTCAGGTAGATAGGATTGTGCTATAACTTGCACAGCAAGAACACTAGTCTTTCAGTATATCTTTGTGAACTAATAAAGAATAAAACCATAAAGGATTGAAAGGAGAACACAGTAGTATGACCATAACTCAGGATTGAAAATGAAACATTTTCTATTAAATTAATGAATTTGTTGGTAACAACCTCCTGGAAGCAACTTTTAATGAAACTAGATGTCTGCAAGCCTTTTTAGACAAACAAAATACTGATTACAATACCAAGGTCTGTAAATACAGCAAAAGCAACATTTAGGTACTCATCCTGATGTATAGCACCTGGTGATCATAGCGCCATAGAATTTCTCAGGTTGGAAAAGATCTTAAAGATCATCAAGTCCAACTGCAAACTAACCATACTACCCTAACAACCCTCCACTAAGTCATGTCCCTAAGCAAATGATGTCAATAACTGATGTTAATGATGAGTGATGTCAATAATTGAGCTCTGTATAATTTATTTTATTTCTTAGACAAATTTTTCAGAAATAATTCTTATGAAGTAGCTCAATACTTTACCTGTTTATATGTTGTTTTGTAAATACTGGTTTGTTGTTGTTGTTGTTGTTTGTTTTTAATCTATATTTCAGCATGTTGTTTGATCTTTTCAGGTACCAGAGCAAGTTATCTGTATCTTCCCATTAGACATAGTATCAGAAAATCCCTTCTTCCCGTCCCCATTTTAATTCCTCTTTATTCTAGATAATACAAATAACTGCTTAAAGTAAAAAAAAAAAAAAAAAAGTAAAGGATTATTATTACTTCAATTTGTACAGCACCTAGCATAGTACAGTATCCTTCTCAAATCACTGTTCAGTGCACCAAAAACCATGGAAAACAACACTTGTGACTAGTGCAAGCATTCCACTAATCAGGAAATAAATAGTGGAAGAAATGATATTTCATCCACTATCAGCTGGATGGCTGAGGTTCCAGACTCCCTAGCATCATAATTTCAAGTGATGAGAACAGCTGGAATAATATAATTTCCCTTCTTTCTATCTACACTTTAATGGACTCATATTATCATTTCCTCAAGATGTTTGCCACCAAGCAAATCCAGTGCTATTACCTGGATAACAAACAGCCCTGCTGTTTTAACTGCTTCCTGTCCTTCCACAGAAGATCACATTCCCTGTTTTTCACTATAGCATGAGCAACAAGGGAAGAAAAATTCTGCCAAAGGCTTCAGCAGGCTTCCCAGCCTCTAGTTCTGACACAGAGTAAACACTTCAGTTCGGTCATCGTCCATGCATTCCTCTTCTGACCAGGAAGGTGGAGAACTGGATAGAAAAGAATGACTTGGGGTGCCATGCCAAAGCAGGGGAAGAAGGGAAATTTTTTTCTGCTGCCAGGCACACACCATAAATGATTGCTTTCTTCAAGGATGTGCAAACCACATACTTACATGCCTAGATGTTTAACTCCTGTGTACTCATTGTAGTAGTTTTTACGCATTAAAAATAATAATAATAATAAAATACTTTAAAGCCAAAATGTCAAATATAAACATTACAGTGCTTTGAGAATTTCTGAAAATGTGGTACTTCATCTTCAGCCTTCCACGCTTTAAAGGACCGTTTTACTTTTTCCCCGAACCCTCTTAGAATCAGTCCTTGTTTCCTATTTATGTGCTAATGTGCTTCCTGAGCAGTCAAAAAGAGTCACTGCTGATTACTTGCACTCACTTGCACCTTAGCTTGTTAATAGCTGAAAAAAAAAAAAAGAGAGAGAGAGACAAAAAGTGAATAACAGATAAATAGATAAAGTTGGAGGAAAAGTTTATGCAGAGAACAGGAAGAGCAAAAACGAAAAAAAAAAATCAAGCGACAGACTATTCTTTCTCCTGCTGTTTCACTGATAGCTATTAATGCATTTTAGTCTTCCAGATTGGTCTTAAGAAATCAGTTATCCTGGTCCTTGTTTCAGTAGAAAGACCCATGGGAGCTATTAGCAGTAATCTAAGTTAATAAACTGTAAACTAACTTTTTTTAAAAGGAGGAAAAAACCCTACAACCTTTGACAAAATAATTGCACCAGTTATAAAACAGCAAAATGCTGGTTAACAGTCACATCAAGTCACTGGGATGGAAAGAAGATATCCATAACAAGGCCACTTCCAACAAAACTGTTTGTTTTCTCTTATTTAAACTGTTCTTTTTTTAAAAAAAAAAAAGAATAATTCCTTTGCAAGCTGTAAAATGTTTGAATAATGTCTGATGGTGCTTATCCACTGGCTAAAGTCTCCAGTTAAAATAAAAAGAGGATTTAGGACTTGATTCGCAAAACACTTATCTGCAACTTATATAGCCCTTTATGTAAGAGAAACAGGGCATTTGCATGCAAAAAGTAACTAGCACTCTGATTCCCAGTATTTCTTATTCACAAAATAAAACTCATCATGTGCAACTCCTCTGATATCAGCTACAGTCTCTTGCCTACATATGTGAGGGAAAGGATAGAGTATATATCTAAATAAGGTTGTCTTGGGCTCTAGAGAGTCAGTCCCCCCACTGTTGAAGATGCCATTTTCTTCCTTTCCAGACAGAGACAATATTGACACCAACACAAGAGACTACTGAAGTGGGAATGAGAGGCAAGGGTGCAACTGGTGCTTTTGATGGTCCAAAGAATAAGGAGAGAGAGGACTGCAGTTTGCCAACAATCTTAGACCTCTGTGTCTATCTGAGATGATACCTACACTTCATCCTCACCTAAAAAAAATAGTGTAGAATTGGCATTTTATTTATATATATATATATAGTATTTAATTTTGTTTGTTTTTGTTCATCTTAACTCATTAGAAGAAACGTAACTTTTTTTTTGGGGGGGGGTAAAATATTCTATTTGGGGGGGAAAAAAAAAAAAAACACCAACAACAGCAACAACAAAATATTTTTGGTTATATGAATGTTTTACCTGAACAATTCTAAGAATCTTTTGACCTTCAGCTGAGAGTTAGAGAAGATGTCTTCAGAAGAGAAGCTGAAAAGCTCAGTTCTGTGAAATCCACACCAGCCGTAAAGGAGGGATAATTCTTATTTTATATTATAGAAAACTTTGGGTGTATCTTCTTAATTTGTGAAGAGAGAAACTGCATTATACAAATGCAAAAAGAGCTAACTCCCCAGCAGCATGCAGAACACAGTCTGTAAACTTATCATCTATACATTTCCTTGGTATTGATGTCAGAAGCAATTGCTAGTGGAAAGATGTCATGAGGAAAAAGTATCTGAACTTCACCGAAGATATTATTCTCAGCATAACATAAAACATTTGCCACACTTGCCATTTAGCCTTGAGCAGTCCAAAGGAATCTAAGAGCTGAAAGTTTTTATGCTTTACCATTTTACTTATCCTTCTTTGCATGCCTACATGTAGGCTATATGGGCAAACTAATTCTTCCTATCCAGCCCTCTGCTGCATATTTAATTTCTGTTTAGCAGATAACTGCTGTCTGATTGATACTCATTCAAGATTTTTAAGCAGCCTTCTCTGAGAGAGGAAAAGACGGGAATAATCTCTCCCTGGTCACACAGTCCTGGGCTGCACCTGTTTTGGTATTCCTGCAGTATAAAGTAGCAATGGAGTTACAAATCATTACATGTTGATCAGTTGATTAACTCTGTGTTTGTATTGCATCCAGAACAATGAGGCCTAGTTACAACCTGGACTTAGAGCACTGCTGCCCTAAATGCAAGCGCTATATAAATAATGAACAAAAATAAGTCGAGGCCCACTGGTTCATTAAATTGCTTAGAAGGCCCCATTAATGTACTGGTTTTCTCATAAATAAATAAATAAATAAATAAATCCTAACTTCACTGGATGGAAGTAAATGCTTTAGGAGGATAGAATAAGTGCTATTCCTATTTTGTTTCAAATATCTGTAGTCAGTCATGTCTAACAAATCATACTGCTGTCCAACTTAGCCTTGGTGAAACACTGTTTAAGGCCATGATTTTGCAGGGAAAATGGCCCTAAGTCACTTAAGTTTTGGCTCTTTACCAATGTTTTATTAGGATGCTACAAAAACAAATGCTTTGAACAAAGTTTCTGCACATAGAAACTGTATATCTATGCCTCAAATCAGACAAAGGGACACATAATAACCAAACTCTGCTGCTTACATGCCTACTGAGTCAACCCAAGAACGCCTTCATGAGATCTATTTAATACCCAGAATAGTAAATGAGATAAATCGGATTGCCTATATTAGGGGTCCATGGTAACACTCCCAAGGAGTCATGATTTCACCCCAAATGCGTGGGCTACAATGGACCTGTGGTGACTTGCAAGGGTTTAGGGGAAGCCAGAAGCATCTGCTAAACCAGGGCCCTCCAATTTCCTGCAGCTGCCTTTCATTCAGCACGCAGACATAAGGCTCAATAGAAAACTCATCAAAATCAATGAAGTCTTTTGATTGGCTGCTGCTGGCTTTGGATTTGGACTACGTATAGAAGGAAGATCAGCATTCTTCCTTATTAAAGTATTTAACACTTGTCCTTTAATAATGCTAATGTAATACACACAGAATACAGATAAAATGCTGGTTATAAATATTTCCATCTGGCTCGTACCCTCTGGAAGCACATCTCAGACTTTGGATAGCTCTTCCTGGGGGCTGAATGTTCTGCACTTCTTGTTGACTCGGGCCATTAATGTTAAATTATCTACAAGGGCCCGTTTGTTTTTAAAACTCCCCAGCCTGCAAGTGAGCATGCAGATTTTAAACTCTGATTCTAGATGTCCCAAGTTTTCTATGGGGATTATTGCATTTATACATCACAGCCAATCCGAGGGTTTCTAAAGCCTTCAAACAACTGACACCATATGTCTGGGTACAATGGAATCTACAGAATTATCAGCAACAGCAAAAATGTCTCATTATACACCAAGAGCTACAAACACATAACAAGTATATTGAGTAGCACGTATGCTTGCAGAGAAATTAATCGACTCAGATGCATACAAAGGGATTTCCAAAGTGCTAGAAACATATTTCAGTGAAGAAATGCACTATTCCACGCTGTGATTTGCAATATAATAAATAATCCTCCTAAAATTCACTTAACTTTCACTCTGTCTAATGTGAGGCTTCACAGATTGTACAGAATATGCTTTGTGTGACACAACATACAGAAAACAGCACATGAAAAAAATATTTCTTTTTCAGGTCAGTAAAAATTGCTCCCAGAGTCCTGGATAAATCTGCTAGATGAATTGTATTTGTATTTACTCTATTTACATGTTTGCTTGTCACATGCCTGCAGAATTCTACCAAACATTCACCTCAGATACTCAGCAATGTCTACAAAAATATAGCTGTGTTTTCAGGAAGGGTGGGGAATACAAAGTGATGATTCACATCTAGAAATCTGGTTTCATAAGAAAAAGGAAAACAGGATAGAAAAGCACTAGCATTATTTATTCACTTATTATCATACAATCTGGAGAAAGTCATAAGAAGAGAAATTTTATGAGCAAGATAAAAATAGTGAGATATAAATGGAAATAATAATGGATAATAATAAATGGTAATTAGCAACATTTTTCACTGCAATATCACCTTTTAACCACAATTGCAGCAGTACCTTAAAGAAGCAGGTTATGAATTCTGAACCCTTGAATATTTTATTCCCACAAGTGAATGAATAGATCATCTATTAAAAAAATGTGGGCATACCTTAGAGTAAGTGCTCCGTAGCATGAAATATATGCTCCTAATTCAGCAGAAAATATGAGTACACTAGTATTTCTGGTAGATGTATGAATCACTAACCCTTACAAGGAAGGGAAGGAATAAAAGGATAAATGCCTTGTGAATCTGGTTGCATTTTTATTTTTGTATTATTAATGAGAACAGTACCAATTTAGAATCATAGAATCACCAAGGTTGGTAAAGGCCTCCAAGATCATCCAGTCCAACCATACACCTACCACTAGTATTTCTCCACTAAACCATGTCCCTCTGTACAACATCTAAACATTTCTTGAACAGTTACAGGGTTGGTAACTCCACCACCTCCCTGGGCAACCTATTCCAGTACCCTGACCACTCTCTTGGAGAAGAAGTATTTCCTAATGTCCAACATGAATCTCTCCTGGCACAGCTTGAGGCCATTTCCTCTAGTCCTATTGCTAGTTGGGAATTTGAACTTCTTTAAAAGGAAAGCAAAAATGTCTTGAAAGTACATCAATTCTCGCAAATGTTTCACCTTTGAGAAAGCTCAAACTGTGTTTATTTTCTGTTTTCACTCACTAAAAGGGTAAAATTTTACCTTTCATAACTACAAATTACTTTTCAGAAAGCTGTGGACTAATCAGTGACCAAAGCAAAAGGAATATACTTTAGGTCTCAAAAAAAAAAAAAAAAAAAAAAGTATGTAGATACTTAAGACAAAGAGGAATAAAAGTAAAACATAATTCTACATAATTGCTGAACCAAGGCCCAGAAGTAAAAGAACTTATTATCCACAAGAAGTAAAGCTGTTTTTGAAGTTTTTGACCCTTCTATGGCACAGGATATGAAAAATGCTATATGTCTAATCCCAAAACATTCTCAGACACAGTACATAACATGAAAAATTTAGGACATTTGAAATAATTGTAAAGACTACAGGTGTCTATACATACATGGATAAACAAATTATACTGCTGTGGCTGAGCATAAATTTAATTGTTGAACTGAAAATTTTATTCTTTCTGATTGCAGTTTGCAAACATACTGCAAATGAAACTTGAAAAAAGCATCAATTCACTCTGAATAGAAAACTTGTGTAGAGAAGAAGTAGAAGTAGCACATTATTTGCAATCAGTCTGCAGGAAATGTCTAAGTTTGCACAGAGAAATAAATTTCCTCAGATATTTTGTATCTTGAGACCAAAAAGGTAGAAGACCATGCAACTCACATAGCAAAAATATGTGACATCTAAAGGTTCAATTTGGCTCTTGACAATTAAAAAAAATAAATATATTTATAGGAAAATAGATTTATTTTTTGGGGGGCCTTTCAACCTGATCACTCAGCAGTGACCTTGACATGCAGATCTGAGAACTGCATATTTTCTGATTACCAAAGTTGAGATGCACAAATAAGCAATCTGCATTCATTTCATGGAGCTATGAAGATATTGTTTTTATTCTTTTTAGGTGTACTTCTTTGTTTAAGTTTGATTAGCACCTAGTTTGTCTTTGCTGATTGGCTGGCCACCCTTGATCCTGCAAGTCCAGAGCTACCATAGGCTGGGGCAAATTTCTCATTTGAATTGCATTTAGAATATGGCTGAACTGGATGCTAAAGGAATAAACTTTTACCATCAGGAAGTAGAAGGCAGATCTGAGTGGATCTATGCTCCAGATTGAACATACAAAAATTTTTGACACTGCAGTGAACCACAAAAGGATAGGGCTGTTCTATTTTACTTGATACATTGCAGGCCTCCAGAACACATCCTCCAATGCACCCTCTAGAATCCATCATCCAGAAGGCATGTTCCTACTTCTCAAGAATGAGGCAGTTGTACCTGAGTGTCAGGCTGGCTGTTTTGCTTCCAGAGGTGGAAGGTCACTTTGCTTATCCTCCATACCACACTGCTGTGAGTAAAGATTGGTATACGCACAAGATATGTGCACATTAAAAGGAGAGTGAGCCAGCCTCCTCTCCAGTGGCAGATGTTGTTTCTTTCCTGCAGCCCACTCTTGGAACAGAGAGCAGATGTTGGAAGGTCTTCTCACTTCAGAGTGAAGAAATCAATCACAGCCACCATAAAAAGCACAAATCTAACATGAAACGGTATTGGAAAAGAAAACTAAACACTACAAGTTGACCTTTACCACTAAGAATTTGAAAGAGGATGATCCTTCACACAAAACAAGAATGTGCAAGATTTTCTAATCTTGCACTACATAGTGATGCCATGAAAGAGGGTCAGAGGGGAGTCCAGGTGAGCCATGTATTTATTGAGAATGGAATTTCCCTTGCAATGACCACTGAAAAAAATAAAAACAGAGAGCAAACTTCTGCATTCTTGATATTGAAGAAAAAATGAAATATGATCACAAACTTAAATTCTTTTAGTTCTACAATTTTGGAAGGCAAAGATTGGTTGGTTACTATTCAATCTCCTAAGAAAATTATTTTTTTTTCACCAAGGTACTTTTGAGACCAAAAATAGAAATCTTTTTTACCGAAACATTTATAAAATTAATGGAAGTGCTGGTGATTTTAAATATTGCTTTTGAATTTAAGAAACTGTCATATAAGCAGCAGTGTATCAAAATTAGATTACCCTTGTTGAACAGACATTTGCATTTGCCCTGGCTTTTAGAGTTATCATTTGCGTTACTGTAATTGAGAAAGTCACCCAATGAAACTAAAGAGCTCTTCATTTTGGCTTTAACATAGTCTGTTGTAAAGGCTGTTTTGAGAAAATACATACATTTCATATCCCCTGCATCCATGCAGATAATTCATTGGTGAAAGAGTTTATAATATTACAGGTTCACATACTTTTAAAGCATTCATACCTTTAATAATTTCATCTTCTTTTCATGACTCCCTAAACAGCAGGGAGTCCTTTTGAAGGCACTTGATACTAAAGTTCTGTTTCTTTATTCATGTTGTACTGCATGTTGCTCTAAACTGGTCTTCACATCCCAGGTTGAGAAAAAATATGAAATAATTAACTAAAAGAATCATAAAACAATTCTGCCTCAGTCTTCTTCCCATTAAAGTGTAGTAAATTGAAATGGTACTGTAATGACATATGACTATTCAACACTGTCAGCTCTGTGACAGATTACTGCAGAGCCCGTTGCAGGAGAATGTGCTATAGTCTGCACTGGAGAGGGCACATGTTTATGTTTCACAGTAGATATCCAATACAACAGAAATTGTTAATGGTTTACAGTACGGCTAGGTCTGTAGATAATGTTATTTATTCCATTCTCACTAATTTAATCTGGGAAATATGAAATTCTGTCCCTTCTAAGCATATTTTTAAAATTTCCCATAGTTTACAAGAGGAAGTCAATATTAAGTCTAACACATTTCTGAATGCTTGGCCTTTTACACTCTCTGGATATCTGCTGAGACAACAACATGGTGAGCCGCAAGAAATCTAGGAGACTCCTAGAATTCACTGAGCATAACCTCCTGGTCCAGGTTTTGGACAGGCTACAAGAGGTGAAACATTACTGGATTATGCTCAGCAATGCGAAGGAGATCATTAAAGTGGTTAAGATCAGAGGCAGCCTGAGTCGTAGTGCCCATGACCTAGTCAAGTTCATGATCTTGAGGAACGAGGGCATGACAAAGAACAGAGTTAAAACCCTGAACTGCAGGAGAGTGAACTTCAGGCTGTTTAAGGAATTATTGGATGAGATCCCTGGGGAAATTGTCCTTAAGGACATAGGGATGGAACAGAGCTAGCAGCTTTTTAAGGACAGCTTTCTGGGAGCACAAGAGCTCTCCACCCACCAGCATGAGAAATCAAGCAGAGGAGGCAGAAATTGCATGGCTGAGCAAGGACTTGCTGGTCAAATTACGGGATAAGAAGAAAAAGTACAGGCAGTGGAAGCAGGGATGGGTGGTCTGGGAAGAATACAGTGATGCTGACCAGACACTCAGAGACGGGATCAGAAAAACCAAGGTAGAGATGGAACTGAACTTAGTAGAGGATGTGAAAAATAACAAGGAGGTATTCTTTAGATACATTGATAAGAAGAGACAAGGAGAGGAGAGCATACTCCCTATGATAAATGAGAAAGGAGAACTGGCTTCAACTGACATGGAGAAAGCTGAGGTACTCAATGCATTTTTTTCACTGGTGTTCACTGGCAGTCAGTGCTTCTCACTCCTCTCACGTCCCTGAATTTCTGGGTAGGAATCAGGGGAGCAAAATCCCTCCACCATAAGAGCAGAGCAAGTCTGAGACTGTCTTCTGGGTCTGAAAGGGTACAAGTCTATGGGGCCAGATGACATGCATGCAAGGGTCCTGAAGAAACTGGCTGATGTGGTTGCCAAGATGCTCTCCATTATATTTGAAAAGCCACAGCTGTCAGGTGAAGTCCCTCGTGACTTTAAAAAAGGAAACATCACTCTAATTTTTAGGACAGACATGGAGAACTACAGGCCAGTGAACCTCACTTCAGTGCCTGGGAAGGTCATGGAGCAGATTGTTCCGGAACCTATGTTAAGGCACATACAAAATGAGATGATCCAAGAGAGCCAACACAGCTTCATCATAGGCAGATTGTGCCCAACCAACCTGGTGGCCTTCTGAGATGGAATGAACCATTCTTTCAGACCTTTTCTTACATGGTGCAGATTGTGCTTTTGCCAGAGAAAATCGTGGCCATTCAAAATACCTAAGAAAAGTAGCAGCCCCACACAGGGCAGCACACTGCTGGAGATGGGGAGGCCTCAGCCACCATAAGCCTGCACCTGGTAATGCAGGTACAAAGCAAGTCCTGCAGGTCTCAATCTGCGCCATTCTGTTGGTAACAAGGGGAGGACATAACTCATTACATTTCCAGACATGATGAGTCAAGCCATTGTAATGTGTTCTAAGGTAAAATAGGCTCGAAGGATTTGTGCTAAATAGGAGTTGTGCCAGCATCACCGTGTGGGTTTACAGCCAGATTGTAATTGCAGAAATGAGACCTAAGCTGCACTTCATGATTATCACTTCAGGAGATATGCACAAATACCAATATTGCATTTACTAACTGAGGGATTGTGTGAAGAGATAAAAGAGAAAAAAAGAAAGGAAAAAAACACAAGACACATGTCTACTTTCCTGATCATGTTAAAGTAGCGACGCCCAGGGTACAAAACAACAAAACCACACAGAGTCGCCTTTATCTGCACAGATAACTTTACGTAGGTCTGTGGTCAAAGCCCATGGGGGCTTTACTGTAAAGCTCAGTAAGAAAACATATTCATCCTTTTCATGTCTAACACTTTTACTTCATAACATGTCTGGCTTTTTTTTTTTTTTTTCCTGCAATAATGTTCACAATCTTCACTAATATCCCTTTCAGCCAAAGCTAAAAGGATTAAAAAAAAAGAAAAAAGAAAAAAAGGAAGAAAGAAAGAAAGAAAGAAAGCACCATGGAGAGAAACTTAAGTGGAATTGGACATAAAAATTCAGGACATCTATGTTTGATGCCATCGTTAAAAACAAAAACAGGGAGGAGGAAGAGAGAGATGACAAAGTGAAAAGAAAAAAACACAGCAACTCTTTTATGTGAAGATTACATTTAAAAATAACTAACTAACAGTCTGCACTTTTCAAAAGACTGACGTCCTGAAACGCATTTAGATTGATGCAGCCTGAGCCTGAAGTTCTCTTGCTGAGTAAACAGTCAAGTGTTCTTAATAGGAATTGCAGTTTCTCGACATCTGTTGGGGAAAAGGGAATGGTGAAACAACAATTTAGATTGAGATTGGTTTTGTTAAATGCATTTAAATTCCAAGATTAGTGGTGTTCTTTCTTTTTCAATTAGCATTTACTTGCAGAAAGGTTACAGATGAAGGGGCTGAGAAGGAGTTCTTTGGGGGAGGGGGTTAGCTCCCAGGGCAGTACAGAATGCACTAAAACCATGTAACACAAACTAGCATAGGACTTCAACACAAACTTACAACTTATGCAAAAATGAGTGCCTTTGAAAAGCTCTACGAAGGAGGAAAAAAATTAAAAAAAAAAACAAGAACCGTGACTTCAATTTGTCGAGCTCCTAAAAGCCAAGCTGGAATTCATATATGAAAAAAATATTATTATTGCCTTTCAAAGGAATTTTCCAGCCCATTCATTCTGCAATTCCCCATGCTGATTAGGTTGTGAGAGGACTGTGACTTCTTAGGGGGTCACAGAAAGGTAAAAGGAAAGGAAGGATGTAAGAAAAGTCCTACCTGCTTTACTGCATTTCAAAAAAACCACCTCTGTTTATGAAAGGAAGATGTTTTTAACCTGACAAAGCAATTGTTGCAGTTTTGGGTAAACTACAATGGTAACAAAACCTGGAATGTTCTGACTTGTCTCTTCCTATTTCACTTTGGAACCTATGTCAGGGATTGAATCACTGTTCTTGACTGAGGATATCGTTTAATACTTAAATATTAATATATAAGTATATATAATATTTATATTAGTACTTAATACTACTTAGCACAGATATTTAAACCCTTTCTTTTTTTCTTTTTATCTATAGGAGTTGCAACTGAGCTATGCAGCTTTGGTTTTTCAAGTGTGTTGTCACTGTTTGATCTTTCAAATATCAGGAATCAAGGAGTGGTGTATTCTTGCTTAATATGGAGCATTTCAGATTATTATCCTTTTTCCTTGGCAAACAATCCTGGAAAAGCACATTACTCCTTAGCCAATGCCAATGTACTCAGAGCTGGACAACAGTTTTTCATTTCCAGTTTGAACACCTGGGAAACGTGAAGTGGTACAAAACAAGGTAAAGCCCAACCCAAGCAGGGTGCATTTGAAAATTCAAAGCAAAGAAAAAAATGTATATTTGTGTTTGTTTATTCACTGCAAATTCAACAATGTTCTAAACACTTGTTCTGAAGTATCAGTAAGTCTACAGAAAGAGTCCTGCTGGATTTGCTGATTAAGCGTAAGAAGCTTCATAAGGAGAAACATGCATGAGTACAATTTGTTGTTGCCTTTTCTGCTAATGCAGGCAATGTAGCCCACCCCCTGCCGAGCCTTTTAAAGGTGGAGGATCCTCCCTATGGAGTGGCCCCAGTTATACACCTATCGCTCAGCAACGACCAAATCCTCAGTGTTCTATTATCACCTTTTTGACTGAAATGGGGGCACAGGGAGGGCAGTGCTGTGCAGTGCTGACTCAAGCAATGGCAAATAATTATATGCATTTTGACACACTGGCTAAATGCAATGCTCTGAACAGTGAAGAATGCTCAACTGTGCTTTATGTTTTGATGAAGGTCTTCAAAAATATGTTTCAAGATTGCAAAAAATATACATATATATATATATGTTTGTGACACCGTTTGCAGTTGATATAAATACATTACCTGCAAATTTTCAAATGGAATGTATAGAGTTGCAATCGAATATTCAACTCAGTATGCACATTTGTGAACAAATATCAAGGATGAAGTACAAGAAGAGTAATATTTCATCAAAAATCTCTGATGAACACCTTGAGAGCTCACTAAGAATTGTAACCACTTCCAATGAATGTCCCTGATGCGTTAATTTTAGAAAAACAAGGTCAAATATCCCACTAGTTTCATGTTTTTATTCCACTCTTTTTTTAACATTTTAAGAAAAAATATTATAAGTGAATATGTTTTGTTACTCATATATTAATGATGCATATTTTATGAGGGTTGCTCTGTAAGTAATGCCTCCTGTTTTGATATGTTGACCCATGAAGTCAGAGGTGGATGTTGGTGATATGGCAGCAGAGTTTGAACCTTCCCAGAAATATCCCATCACATTTTATTGCTATGTAGCAGATGGCAGCAGAGGCACTGTCTGACAGGATGGTGTCTGATGTGGAAGTACGTATGAAGCAAAGGTGTGTCACTCAATTCCTCCATATGGAAAAAATGGCATCCATTGACATTCATCAGTGCTTGCTGAATGTTTATGGAGACTAAGCAATGGACGTGAGCACAAAGAGGTAGGTGGTGTGTTTAAGTAGTGGCAGCAGTGGGTCACCTCTGCTGGTACAGATTTTTATGAGCACATCTCGTATGTTCATCTCAGGCAAAAATGCATATCTAATTGTGGTGACTACGTTGGAAAATATTGATTTGTAGCTGAGAATTTGCACTATCATAGTGTTATTTTTTTTTCTTTGTAACATTTGGATTTTCCTTGGAAATAAATAGGAGGCATTACTTTTGGAACAACTTATGTATATGCAGCCCAGGCAAGGCAAAAGGTTGAACACCCACATGCTAAAGCAACATCAGCCTAGAAGAGTTCTGTTTAAAGCACTCTCTGGGCACCTAAAAGTAGCTGAGATTGATTGCACTGTTTATTGATCTAATTTATATTGTCCTGGAGATTTCAACCTAATGTTAATCTGATGAAATGCACATGGAATAAGCTGTGTTGATCAGCACTGTGTACTTTATTGCAGACAGCCACTACAGGACAAGCATGAACACAAACTGTGGGCAAATGAGCATTCAGTCAGACCTGGAATACTTAATTCTCTAAGTACAAGCAGACGTGATCACAAGAGACTTCACAGGAAATTGGACTTTGGACACTTGCTCCTTCAAAGACAGAGTTGCCACCCTCTTTTCTCCTCAGAAACCTTTGCTTTTTTCTGTATCTGTCTCACCTTTAAAAACACAGATAGTAATAGGCATCTTCTATGCTTTTTGCTTAACAGTTTGGCTTTCCAGTGGTGAGCTTCCCTGATATATGCAAATGCCATCCAACTTGCCCTCTCATTTCAGCATAACTATGTTCTTGGTGTGGCTGCCTAATCACCTACCACAAAGCCAAGGCTGTTCCTTGGGAAACAGGAGTAGTTTTGTCAACCTGAAGGCCAGGCTTACTGTTTTGAAATAAGCTTGACTTCCACTACATTCTGATCCCAAGCTTGAGATGCTTGATTTTTTCCCTTATCTTATATCACCTATCACACAAAATAAGCAAACTGAGGGCTTACTCAGAGGAGTTTTATTCATGTGGCTAGTTCTGGCAGAAGAATTATTACGTGTAAATAGAAACAGCAAGCTCGTCCATGCAATTATTGTCCAAAATACAAATTGCCATGTATTTTGCAAAAATAAATAAATACATAAAAATAGAGATTAACATTTCCTCTCCCACCAAAAAAAAAAAAAAAAAAAAAAAAAAAAAAAGTCCCACGTGTACTTTAAATGAAACTTACTCAGGCTTCTATTGAAAAAAAATGACAAATCTTCAGGTAAGGACTGATCTGAGATTTCAGTTTCCACTTAAAGTGCTAAATAAACTGCACCACATCAGCTATATCTTCAGGAGGTGCTGTGACACAGATGCACTGCCCTAACACACTTGACTAACTTCTTCGCTGTCTTGGGTGCAGTAAGTATTTGTATCAGCTACAAATCATAATGTACCATGAGTCTGCCCAGCTGTGCACTTTGTAGGCAAAAGATGATCCTCGGTTTTACCCGGTTGCCTTCCATGGGACAAACAATATAAGTATTTGGTCATCACAGAAAAAGGACATTACTGCTTGAGATTAAGTTAGTTCACCCACAACTTTAAGCAGACTTGTAGTAACATTTTGGCTTGAACGAGCATGTTCAAGATATGGTCCAGCTTACAGAAAAAAAATTTAATCATGCCAAAGCACACTGTGAGCAATCTAAAGATCTAGATACGTATTGACAGATAAGTATTACTGTGCATGTAGCTATCCAAGAGGGGCTAGATAGCAGCACTCTGTGCTTTACTACTTGGAAAAAGACTGTGAGCAGCTTCGGATTTCTTTCTGCCTGAGGACTAGCTGTGCTATAGTATATCATAAGGTGATATTCCTGCAGGTGGGGAAGGACATGTTGTTGAAACCAAAATATTCTTACCAGTAGCTATGAGGATTTGGTCCTGTAGGTTTATTCATTTTAGGAGTACTGTGACTTCTCCCAACAAAAATTACCCATGTGTAAAGACGTAAATTTTTTTCAAGCCAGTGGCTCAAAAGGATGAAACGTAGAGAGCTGAAAGAGGAAAAACAAGGAGTTGTGGCACGATGTATTGTGGTTTTGACACAGATTACGCTCAGTTGGTTGAATTGAAAGGAAAAAGAGTACAGACAGAAGAGGCTAAGGAGGTAGACAACTAAACCTGAATGAATCTGGATCTGTAATTTGTACTCTTTACTTTGCTTCAGGCTGAATTTATTGTATATTAAAGGCTTTAATCAAATGCTCTGGGTCATATGAATGTATTTTTAATGCTTTTATGGTGTGGCATGTTCTAAGCAAAAAGTGTCATCCCACATATATCACATTCGTCTAAATTTGCATTCTCCCAGATGGCCACATTTATTGACTTTGTGAAGTTAACTGTCTCTCCCTGCTTCCAGCCAATCCGTGTGTGTTGGAGGATCGAGGAAGGTGAGTCCCTCATTGTTTCTTCTACTGCTGAGAATGACCCCAAACCAAAATCTCTTGACACCAACACCCCCAAATGTCAGTCATAGATTATCACAGAAAGTTCCTGGCCCAAATTCTATTTTCATTTTTACAATTTCTACAAAATTCAAAAATACCTGTGAACATGAGCCCTTCTCTTGCCATCACGTTACTTACACTGCTGACATGCAACTTCAAACAGTAATCAGGTTTAGTAGTTAAAAAACCATTTCACTGCTACTGAAAAAATCTTTCTAGCTATTATTCCAAATACACTTATTTATACATGTGTGACCCAGAACGCAAGACATGTACACAGTTCCTTGCATCTCTAGAAACTGACCTTTAAATGACTTACAAGGAATTTTTTTTTTTCCTGGTTCTTCTAAGAATGCTCTCTGCAGCTATCAATCATTATTAATTAAAAGTTCACAAAATTCAATCAAAACCATTTCTTTTAAATCACACTAAAGGAAAATGAACAACAAAATGTCCGACATCCAGCTAGCTGCCAATTCCTTTTCTAGTAAATGTTTCATCACTGATTTTTTTGTAAGTCCAAGTGTAATAGTATGGGAATTTAATCATCGTTTCTATTAGTACAACTGCTTGAGAGGGTCTTGAAGACATTTCCTTTCACTTTAGTTTGCCCTATGGATAAGTAAAGCACTTTGGTTCTGTATTGATTTGTCCTTTACTGCAGTGATCACCTTTCATTTTCAAGCATTCACCTCCCATTCATGAGCATTAAATCCCTATTTAAAAGAAATAATGGAAGTGGAATGGTGGCTCAATAGGGCAATGATCAGTGGAAGAACCCAGATGACTTTATCTGGGTCAGAACTTTATTTCATTAGGTTGAATAGTGATTTCTTGCTCTCTTCTTCTCTGTCTCTCAGGCAGTGACAGGCCTTCCCTCTCCCTGAGGATGTGGAGACCGGCTGCCTTGAGATAAGAGAAAAAGAAGGGAAAGAAAGTGCATTTATAAAGGACACTGGTCTACACGTGCATTTAGCAGCATATAAAAGCCCCCTGTGTGTGAATGTGGGCTAACACATCAGCACATGTCTGTTTTGAAATGAAGAGCAGCAGGTACATTTTGACACAAATTCAAATCAAACGTGTGCCTTTGATATCATACTGGCAAAACTCGATCATATGCTTTGCTAATCGAGTGTGCCGAGTCTCCTATGCTTATGTTTTTTGGAATTAAATTGCATGACTGTGCTTTGCTCTGTAAAATGTGTAAATGTGTAAATTATGTCAGGACAGATTGCAAATGCCAGTTGAAGAAATAAAAAATATGCTGCTCTCATTGTAAAGAGTGCAGGGGTGTGGCCTAGGAGATGGTGAGAAGGGGTTAATGCCTTCTAGCAACATTCCTGGAAGAAACAGATTGATTTATTAACTGTTATTTGTATTACAATTATTAACAGCACAATGAAACACCAGAATACCCAGAAAATCCCATTCCAGACTTACAGCCAATGAGAACATATTCTACCAATAAGTGTAGAGAGACAGATCCCACCCAGAAAAGTTTGTTTCACAAGGTTCAACATGAAATAAGTGAACATAGTGAGCACAGGTAAAGTGTCTGAGTGAAAAGGGCATAGTTACCTATTGGCTCTATATCAAGAGAACTCTGAAATAGAAGTTTAAGACCATTCCCTCCAAGTAAAGCATTTAAGCAGAATCTTACGCACAGGAATGAACAGAAATGTGCCCTTGAAATAGAGCCAGTGTATACAGCTTGCTTGATACATTATATTTATATATATGGAATTATTTAATCATCTTTTAATGTATTTTAATTATATTTTAAATATCCAATTAAGTCACAATTCCCTCAGATCCCTCATTGTTTATCTCTTTTCATCATTCTTTCTCCCTTGAATAAACATCTCAGGATTACTCTACTCTCTGTTCTACTTACCTTATTCATCTTAGTTAAAAGAGACCCTGAAAACGAAGGATTATACTTGAAATCGTGGACCACAAAGTTCTTAACAGATTACTTCCTCTTCAATGCTTGATCTTCCTAATTCTGCAAATTCCTGTCCGTACTGAAATAAAGATCAGCAAGAATTCATCCCTGAATTCAGCCTATGTCCCAGTGTGCAATGGAATTATCATCAAGGAGTGTTTTTGCCCCTTCGAGTCGAGATTCATTTAAATAGGTATCAGATGACTGTGTCATTCAAACCACTGGGAATAAATACACTTATTTTACAAACTCTTTTTCAGCCCTAGCTTTTTGTTTAAGTCGGTCATGTTTAACCTAGAATATTATGTAATTATTTCTGTGCCATTATTACTGGATGTTTAATATTTTATGATCAAATATATTTTGTAGTGGTATTTGAACTTTTTGCTTTAATGGCCTGGACTTCAAACTATACCTTTTCAGGAAGGGGAAGAATGCTTTAAAGCCGGTGGGAAAAAGTATTTCAAGGAGTTGGCTACAAATAACTAAATCTGACTAGAAGCAACATAGTAATACTGAATATTTCTAGATATTAGGGATTAAGGATTCTCAGGGTTTCTTTTCAATGCTTTTTAATTCTAATATCTTATGAATTATGTCAGAAGATTCTCCTTCTACAGGGAGCAGAACAGACAGTGCATCACAGCAAGCTTTCAGATTCACATGGAACTGCTAAACATGAGTATTCTCAGTCACTGGTCTATTTGATATTCCAGGAATATGACTTAGTGGTAATTCATTGGAAAACTAGGACCCCAACCATTTTTATGCTTATTTCAAGTATTCGTTAACCCAGAATACTAATTGAATTTTAAGTCATGGAAGCTGTGGATTGTAGATTACAATCATATAGTGTAAAAAATTCCCAAGAATTGTCCCTCTACAGCATTAAAAGCATGGGCATCTTAAAGCGCTTCTCGATTACTTTCCACAATCTTCATACTTCAACCTGATATATTTTCATAAATTTCATGCAAGACAATCAAAGAGAAAGATTATATTAACAATGGCTGTAAGAACGTCTAAACATTCTTGAATATCTTTGGGCATCTTACGGGAGCGTGCAATGGCTGTTTGGATAGACTGGATGATTAGTTACTGTTACAGTAATCTAAGGACAGCATCACCAGTCTATCACTTCAGTGAGAAAAGGAGTTTCATTCTTTTCCTGTAGTTCACCACCTATTCAGTTTGAAGACCTGTTGCTCCTTGCCACATGCACAGTGCAAGACAGGAAGGACAGAATGACATTGCATAAAGGTAACCTATAAATAGCAACAGACCAAATTATTATATGTACTTCAACATTTACCTTCAACAAATGAAATGTAACTATCAAATTAAATATCTTTCTGAAATACCTGTTTCTGCAGGATCTGATATATGTTGCAGCTTTGGATATTACATGCTGCTTAGGCCAAATCTCTGTTATTGTTATGAAAGGTTATTCTGTTTGACTTTGTTCTAAATTTATTCTGTGGTACTCTCCTCTTGTTTAATTCAGTTCATCAACTATCTGTGGCGTTAATATCAATTTTCAGAGGAAAACTGGATGTAGATGATGGCAATAAATGGTAGAATGTTATCTCTCTGAGATAATCTGAAATAGTCTAGCAACAGCAATATATTAGCAAAGCACCTCTATTTGGGAAACATACTCTGATAGTATAAATTGGAAAAAAAAAATTGAAAAAATTGTAATTTTTTAGAGAATCAAAAAGTTTCCCCAAATGCATAGCAGGTAGAGAATTTCAAATTCAGCATGATATTCACTTTGCTTTTGAAAATCTAATATCTGACTGATGTTTAAGTGATCTCACTAGAATATTGGCCCTTCAGTCACAGGGCTGGCATCATCCCTCTCCTCACAAACTGCCATGCTGAAATGCATGGACTATTATAATTTATTGCTGTATTGTTATTAAATAGGAATATCTACCACATTTCATCCCCTAAGCATAAACATTAATTTCTGTTGACAGCCTTCAGATGGCACTGAAGATGAAAAGAAAAAGAGAATTTTTCCCCTCTTATCTGTAATCCTGCAGTTGTGTTTTAAAGAAGTTGGTACTGTTTTCACGATCTTTACTGAAACAGACTATATGAGTTCTGTAGCTTCACACACACATTTTCATAAACCCCCTACAGAAGATGAAACATGACACTTCCTTTGTAAGGGATCCAAGAATCCTGCCCTTAATCCATAGATTTCATATGTATGTAATCAACTTTTATTGGTTTTGTAAGGATAAAGCTTCCCCTTCCAATATGAGCACAATACAAACTTTGACAGTGTCATTAATAAAGAGCTGCACAGCTCAGACAAATGGGGAAGTTTATAACAGTCTTCTCTCACTGTTTTCAGTGATGCCTGTGTAACGTAGCCTTGCTATGGCAGATTTGCTGTGTCAGATCCCCAAATACAAACTGCTGAGAAGAAGAAAGCTCATGCTGTCTAAATAAATAAATAATTAAATAAATAAATAAATAAATAAAATCACATCTTTGCTGAAGAAAAAAAAAAAAGGTTTTTTTAGACATCTTTTTTCTCCCACTAATGGCAGAGACCTTCTGGGTCGTGATAGTGAGCCTAATGAAGACAATGGCAAAGAGCCAAATGATTTCAGTGGCACTAAATCAAGTCATTGATGGGCAAATTTAGAGATTTGCCATTTTGAAGCCTGGATGTTTTTGTTCAGAAACTCAAGTCATTATCTGAAGAACTGAAGGGACCCAGTTTGAAAATTCAAGTGGCTTTTGAGGCTCTTTTCACCAGAATACATGCAATCCTTCCTTTCAAATCCAGGGGCAGTCAGAACTACAAATATTTCAAAAGGACACCAAGATTTTTTGGAAGCAAACGTTCTATTTGGATATTCATCCAGATCTCCAAATAAACATACAAGGCACTGGATACTATTCTCAGCAAATTGTTATTTGAATCACAAATCAGCATAAAAATTGAGCTAAGAATCAGTTCTTCCTTCTGATATAGGAAACAGCTTTCCTTTCACAAAGACTAGGTTTTTACATCTATTCTTACTATATACCATTCACATTCTGAAGAAAAAAATATGGTATTTCCATTGAAAATTTATACTGATGATAACAAGTTTCACATTAAGTAATTCTGCAGAAGTTTTAAGGTTTCAGCATATTTGTACAGATCCTTCTAAGTTACATGCTCCTGCTTTTACATATAAATTTTGATTTCTGAAGATCACAGATCTCACTGTTAAAATGCTGACTTCTTCACCACATCTTCCACACCATGTATGTTACTCACAGTGTCTGTGGCTGTTCTTTCCCTGCTGTGAGGTCATACTACTGACTCACATTTGATTTATGGACCATCAAGACCTTTGGAAAATTTTATCCGTACTTACTCAGTCTTTTCTTCACCCTAGAGTAATTCTGACCCACAATGCAGGACTTTATATTTACCTCTACTAAATTTCTTGATATTCCTGTCAACTCTATCAATATTGTCAAGATCCTTTTGAATAGAAGCTCCATAATTCATTGTATTAAACAGCACCTTCAGTTTTATAGCACTGTGAACTTGATAAAGGTGAGTTTCATTCCTCCATCCAAGTTGTTTATGAAGATATTAAACAACATCCCTAGAACTGATGATCCCTAGGACTGATGATCCCTAGATACTGAGGAATCAGTCACCAGTTAAATTTCAAACTACCAGTCACTATTCTTTAAGCCTAATACTCAGTTAAATTTTTAACCAACCTTCCATTTTCAGATAGGCCTAGTCTGGATACCAGGGTGCTATGGGAGAGTGCTGAAAAGCCAAGGTAAACTGTATATATACTACCTTCTCTTTGTCAAGACAGTTAGAAGTCATTTTGTCTTAGAAAACAAACATACTGTTTGTGGTAAATAAATGATGACTATTCTATTTTTGTGTGCCTAAAAATGGCTTTCATGAGGACTTGCTTCATAGACTTGCCTAGAATTGAGGTGAAGCTGACCAGCCTGTAGTCCCCTAGATTCTGCCTCCTTCCTCTTTATTTTTCAGCAGCCCTGGCTGTTGCCATTTTCCAGTAATCAAGAACCTCCATACACTGTTGCATCCTTTAAATGATGTTAAAGAGCAGACTCACAATAACATTAGCCATATTTGATTTATCTTAGAATGATACATTTTCAAATGTCTCTGTAGACATCAGCAAACATATTCTTCCTTCAGATTCACTGTGCACTGCAGTAGTGCCAGCTCTGAGAAATCATCAAGAGCACAGAACATGAGGATGACAACATTACATTTATGATAAAATCAGTGTCTCAGAGCAATGGAGTTGAGAAGTTCTTACTATTTTCTGAAATGCTACATGATTCAGGGTCCTAATTTTCATCGCAAATAAAAAAAAAAAACAAGCACATATGAACAAAATTAAAATGCTGATGTATTCTAAATCATATACACAGGAAAAACAAACAAAATAAAACAAAAATAACCAACAATCAACCCAGAAAGAGAGACTTGCTGTTTTCTTAGCTTCAGAGCCAATCAGAAGGGAGGTTTTTATATTAAACAATTTTCTGAGATTCACTAATATCTTCTTTTGTTAGTAACATTTCCTCTACAGAAAAAAGGACAAAAGATCACTGCCTAAAATATATACCTTCTAACTTGAAGATTTAATATCTCTTTTCCTTTCTGCAACTTTATCTTAACTGAATACACAATTGTAATTTGCCACTACAACAACCGTATATCCTGACCTGCCTATTACAAAATGATCGATATACATCTGTTACTTTGGAAGTTATTTTATGGTTTTTTTTTATTATTGTTGCATGTAATGCTCATTTTGATAGTCCAGAATTATTTTTGCCCTCATGAAAATATTGAGACTTCTCTCTGAACTCTGTTCACATTACACATTATTCAAATGTTACCGCAGATGTCACCAAGAACGTTCTCATTTTAATCAGTTTCTAAGTTCTCATCTTCTGATCAACAGACACAGCAAAACAGTGACACTCATTTGTCTCAAATATAATCTCACTAACCAGAGGACACAAAAAGGGACTTGTCTCATGAGACAAATAAGTGACTAGTGTTATTCACTGCCCGTACTTCATATGTTTGAAAGCTTTATAACAGTCCTTCGGTGGTATCTTATTGTGTGTGCAGAAATGTGGAGAACATTTCTATAAAGTTGTTGAGAATATAGAGCTGGTACAATTTAAATGATTTCAGCTGGTTTCTATTTCTGAGACTTAGGGCTTTCTGCCCCTAACTTGACTCTCTCCAGCTCAAAATGGTACTAAGCTGCAGTCGTGAATGATTGAGGTAGTGTCTATGGTAGCTAGAAGTTGTGAAATTTCAAAACATTTAGTATTAAATGAATAGATGAAAAACATAAAAGGGAACTTTAAATAGCTCTTCAATGTTTATATCTCTGGACAAATGTTTTTCAAGAGCACTCCTTTAGCTGTAATTTTACACAGTCGAAAGGAAAATTATTCTACTTTGCAATGACTTAGAGACCAACAGATAGATTAAGAAACTTACTTAATGCAATCTTCTCCAAGGGTTAGTTTTCTAATTAAGCCAAGAAAAATGGCCTATATAAAAGGCAAATAATCTTGAAGATTTAAAAAAAGAACTGGGGAAATAAGTTATTTATTTTTTACAGTTCATTCAGCTCTGACAGTAAGATTACAATGGTCACTTCCTTGCTAGTTATATTTCTGAGCTCTTCAACCCTAATGTAATGCTATGTCTCAGTGTAAAAATTGAACTAGATAATTCATTTAAAACAAAACACTAACTAGATTTCACTGTTGTCTTCTTCTTAAAAAAAAAAAAAAAAGAGAGAGAGAGGATTAGAATTTGTTCTTTGTACATAACTAAAGGACATAGATGTCACTCTCCAAAAGAGTTAAAGCGATGCCTGGATCACTATTAAAAAGGCTGTGAACAACTGCATGTAATTTAACTAATACTCATTAGTGGACAACTGCAACAGGGCAGAAGGAAAAATCTCTGCCCTGAGTAGAGGTGTAGAAACAACTGGTACTAGTATATGATTCATCTGGGAGAATAGCTTCCCTCTGAGAGTCTGAAAATCTTTCCAAGGAATAACATCTTTTTCACATAGGCTTAGCATCATAGTTTTCAAATTGCCTCAGAGGTCTTAGTAAAGTGAATGTTTTTTCCTTCTCCAGACCTAAACTGTAGATTTCAAATTATTTGACAATATCCATGACTCAGTGTTATAAATTGTACATTTCTAACATTAGCGAAAAAAAATAAAAGAACAACATACCTTGCCTGAGTGATTTTTCATTGCCATCAGATACCAAACAGCCTTAGTACTGCCAACTTGATCAGCATAGATTATTAATTATGATACAGCTAGTACGGTTCAATTTAATCAGAAAAGAACATCAAGGAGTCCAAGAAGTAGAGTATATAATGCAATTTATCTTTGCCTTGTACTGATAGGGATAACAATGATTTGCAAATTGCTTCAGCTACAAATACACAATTAAAAAAAGATAAATATCAAAAGATATGCCACATTTTCAACTCAAAGCCAAAAGTGCAGGTCTTAATCTTAGTAGTCAGTTTTAAAATCATGAGTTAATTCTCCCCTTGATGTGCACGCTTAACTCCCATTAAAATTAATGGGGGTTACACATGCTCATTGAGGAAGAAATAGACCCCATAGTGTGTATATTCTTCAAATAATAAGGATTTGGTGATTACTATATTATTTGTTCATTAATTTTCAATTTATCTTGTAAATGTGCACTCTTTGTGATCTTAGGTCCAATTATATAGAGTAATTTGTGGCAAAAGGTCTAGTGGAGCATTATCCTCTTAAAGGACCTGTGGTTTTATAGCACATATTGACAGTGCTCTAATTCTTAAACTTTATCATTTGCAGAATACACCAAAACAAGGGAATTTGATTCCTGGAAGCCGAATTTTCTTCCCTCACGTGGCCCAAGGTCCTTTGAAATCGCTCTCTATAGTCCATTGACTTTAACCAGTTTGTGAGAGGCCATTTTCCTTTAATAAATCAGTGCCTAAAAGCAAAATTTTTAGAATGCCTGATAATATTCAGGTGTCCTCATTTTTGGGTACCTAAACTACAGATTGCTTTTAGTGAGCATTTCTTAGACAGTAAGCATTAAACAGTTTCTGGAAAATATGTTTCTCTTTTTCAAAACATTTGAACTATTTGGAATTAGTTGATAATTTTAAAGAAATAGAAATACCTCTCTTCAAACAGCAGTTATTATTTAATTTGTGGCATCTAGATGTTGGACATCTGAGCATTTTCTGAATAATAAAATGCACATTGTTCTGGGACTGAGAGACAAGCAGCTGTTCTCTCCTGCAATCCATGGGAATTTAGAATTTTTAAGGTATTGTAAGTATACATTATGAGCCTATTTAAAAATTTTAATTACAAGTAATGTCATTTGTAGTTTAAATGGATCTACTAGTTTATTCCAAAGTACTGTCTGATTAGATTAGAATATTCCCACCTCTAGTGGCAGTCAGTTGTATGTTGCTGACAAGACCATTACCTGTGACCCTTTTAACACTCAGTAGAGGGATTTTAGCCCAAAACCACAATGGACTTTTGACTCACAAACAAGAACAGAAATAATAAATGCAAGGAGGCAGGCACTGGCCCATTCCTATCAAACTCCCCTATTCCCTTAAAACTTGGGTGTTACTGCAGCACAATGGGCAACAAACATTAAGTGAATAGAAACATAGGGAAGGATTGAACTCTACAGCCTGCTCCTCTTTCTTTTCAGTAAGAAAGTCTACTTACAACATTTTACCTCGTAGTAATAACACCTGAAGCATTTTTTTAAGCAACCTGTAATTTTCTACAGCCTGATATCTCATTGCTGTGATTTTGAGTGCTAAAGGATGTTCATGCAACCCTAAGAATACATACCTTTTATGATTCACCAGGCTTCTTTTTTTTTTTTTTTTTTTTTTAGATATAATTTTCATCTCATATTTTTCTCTCATTCCTCTACCCAAATTTACTATTTTAACTACTTATATTTGCTATGTTAGTATTCCTATCTCCCATTTGCTGCAGCTGTGTCCTTCCTGCTCCTTTTTTAAGGTAAGTCATTCACCATTGGCTGATTTTAAGTTAATTCAGTACAGGTGAAGCACATGTATTTATCTGTTGGAAGAGTACTTTCTTTATGTACATCAAAGAAAAAAGAATGTAGTCTTTGTGTCACCTGCTTGTGTCTGTGATATTCTAGCAAAACTGCATTATCAGTGTGGATAACCAAATTGTGAAGTTTCTTATCTTAAGATAAGGTAGCAAAGATTCTTGCTAGATTTCATAGTGGACATTTGGTAGTAACAAATGACTGCGCAAAAGTCATGAAGGTATAAAGCACTGCTAACCAACATGACTCAAGGAAAACCCCATAAAATGTGTCATATGATCTGGAAGAAACTTCCAGTGTGTCAAAGTAGCTTTGTGAATTAGGCTGATGGTAAGGTTCAATAGAAGCTACGTTTATAAGGTTAAAACTTGTCTGATGAGTAGCTGTCAGAAATTGACAGAAATTTTTGACCTCTAGAAAAGGGGAGGAGGAATTTGTGGTACTTGGTATAGAAAGAGAGCTACAAATGGAATTGATTTTACTTAACATTCATCCTCAAATAGCAAAAAAATAATTTCTGTTCCTTAAGAAAAGAAAACAGATCGTGGTTTTGTAGAAGGGATGATGAGAGATTTTAGAGAATAAATCCACTTCTGAGCATACAGGAAGCTAAAGTGACAAAATATTTCATAAAAGAATATTCCAGGCAGCCTTCAGATCAGTTCAGATTTGCATCCCAGTGTCTTACAGGTTTAGAAACTTCTTAACAATTGCAGCTACTTTAAAATTGTTATGGTTTTTGATACGAAGTAATTTCTCAATTGTACTTTTCTGACATATACTTATCCTAAAATTTCATGTTTAAAATAATATTCTATAAAGCCTAGAGCAGTTATTTTTGGAGGGGAAGGCAACATTTTCTCTTTTCCTTGTCTATACTATGTTTTTTGTTTTTTGTTTTTTCCTTTTTTCTTTCTTTTTTTTTTTTTTAAGTTGAAAAGAAAAGAAATTCCTTGAAAACAGGGAGAATATATTCCATCTCAGAAATACTTTTTAAATAGGAATGTCTGTGAATGTCTTGGGTTTTAACATTTTTAGGATGTCAGAAATGAGGAAATAAAAAAATACACACAAAGTTAACGAAGTCATCTGACAGGAAAAGGTAATCTTACAGAGAGGTTAACAAAGCATACATGCTTGACAAAGCTACAGTCTACAACTACATAGTAGTGTAGTGAGACACCAAGTCGGTGTGTAGCAACCTTCTAATTTAGATGCTTCATATTTTCTTCACCTCTTTCTATGCTTCTTTTCTTTCATACCCAATTAGGTACTGTGTGAGATGTCCGTAAGGATGGTTCTCACCAGGCATTGTGGTGCCTAAAAGCACAGTACTACAGCAGTCTGTATTGCACTGCATAGCCCCCTTCTTGCCCAATACTGTTCTTCATACACACATACCCATTTACGAATTCAGGCTCATTATAGTGTGATCTTGTGGGAAATAAGTTGACAGGTCTCAGTCTAAGTCACAGCAGGCAGATGTGCATACAATAAAATCCAGCACCTCCAGCATGTGTTGCTTAACACTTCTGTGGCCCTTTTTAAAGAGGAGACCAAGTGTTCAGTAAAACAATTAGTGTACATGTTGAACAAGATGAATCTAACTGGTAGCAGATTATAGCTCTTTTAACACAGATGCTAAATTTACTTTGCTACTGTTACATACTACAATGTATCTTAGATAGTCCTTTAAAATAGTAGGTGTTTTCATTGTGGGGCAACAGAGAGCTTCATCTGTCTGCTGTATGGATATTCATTATCCCCACATACAGCCTATCTGGCTTTTAAAGACAGCAGTCCAAGAAATAGTTTACAGGTTTATTAAAGTTACAAAGTCAGTGCAAATGCATGGCAATGATATAGGTTTTCAGACCCAAAAAGGGACATTTAGACAATTCTGACACAAGCATTTCCCTTTGATCTATATCTACAATGTATCTCTGCAGAAAAGTTCTGCAGGTACAGTGTATGCTGGGGAAGCTGAATGTAGGTCAATGAGATGCACTCTGGTTTTTTTAAATAAAATCTTTCTGCAGAAATTGCATGATTTCCTGTTATGACTGTAAACTTCACACAGAGTATCATACATTCATTTAAAAAAAAACGCTTTTCTACTTGCGCAAAAATCTTTCCTTTTGCTTAACGTGCACAAACACACATACACACATTTCTATATATATAATGCACCTATTTATGAATAATTTCTTTTCATGTATTTTTCACTTCTAATTTGTGGCAGACACAGAAGACTACAGAATATCAAGATGCCTACTCTTTAACAGCAAATGATGTTATCCAAAAAGGTTAGACAGAGAGTTCAATACAGAGAAGACTTGCATACCTAAATCCTGTCTAACACTTTTTGATCTTCAAATCCCTAGCTCACTTCCACGTAAGCTTAGCAGGACTAAAGAACTTCAGTGCCTAGTTGAAGCCACTGGTGATACCTGGGTGCACAATTTCTCTTAGCTGAGAAGCCTGATGGAAGAGCCTAATGGATGAGTATGGCTGATGGAGCTTCTTGAGAGCTAGGCGGGCACTTGTGGGGGGCATGGCATGTCTCCAACATGCTGACCCAGCTCTGGAGATGCCTGTCCTTCCCAAAGTGTAAGCAGAAAGCCCAGGAGGCCATTCTGCTGGCCATATGGAGGAGGTGCCCACCTTGTTATGTCAGGATTGTGTTTCCTCGGAATAGTTCTCCTCTGCAGCCCTTTAGATTTCTGTAAATGCACTTACTGCATCAAGCCAAAACCAGAAAACTGCTGAAAGAAAGGGAGGTGGTTTGCAGAGAGCCAGGAAAAGGCTGTGTTCCTGCAGCTTCCACAACTGACTGAGTGTTTAGGCATTTGCCTGATGCAGAATCCAAAGGAATGTAAGACATATGGGAGAGTAGTTATAATCAAGGATATTCTGACTCAGATCTCATGTTACTAGCGGTGATTGGACTAAGTGTTTGGGCTTTTGGATGAAGAGGGTTTTTGAAATTATAATGGGCCACATCGCATGTAGGAGAATACTGTCTCAGTGTCAGATCTTCTCCCAGATTTTACAATGTGAGAGATATAGTAAGTTTGGAACAAATTAAAAGTAAAATATAGATCAAATACATCAGTGATATTCATACATATCCCCCTGGTATCAACATCCTGATTTGTACTTGTACTTGTGTGTGAGAGAGGTGTCCTCATACAGCAGGAGATGTTCCTTGGCTGAGCTGGTAAAAGGTGTTAGGTATGGGTTCTCAGCTGGAGTGATTTCTGTTATGTTTCTGTGCACATTGAAGAAATGTGTTTCAGAGTTCAAGAGGTGGGTGCATGTTGGTACTCTCTTGGACCACAGTGCTGCTGGAAAAGTACCTGGCAAGCACAGGCTCAAACTGGAGTTAATGGAGTTTTGCCAGTGCTTAAGATGAAGTCAGATTTCCTTCTCAAGCATCAAGCTCTTCACTACCTCTCCAGTTAGGCTACATGCACCAGCTGCACGCTTAGTTTATCCCATGCCTATCACATATGCAGCAAGGCAGACCTTGTTACCAGCAAGCTCAACTATTGTAATACTCTCCTAGCGGAGCTTAGAGCCAGGCTCCTCAGTGCTGCTCGCCATTCACTCTGAGCACAGCAGCACGTGTGCTCAGCCCTGTGAGCCAGCAGGAGCACATTACACCACGCTGCATACTTTATACTGCCTGCGTCCAAAACAGCAGATTGATTTTAAGTTGGCTCTTTCAGATCTTAAAGCCTTAAACAATACAGGCCCTGGATATGGCTGATCCCCTTCTCTCTGAGCCCTGTCAATTGGGAGCTGTGTTCCCACACCACCTGTTTTCTCTGGAACCCTACCGCACCAGATTTTTACTTTTCTGTGCTGGATGGCCTGACACATCTCACCCCCTCTATCACTGTTTTCCGAGCAACCTTTTCCATTTATATTTCACACAATACTAGCAGAATCTCATTAAGTGACCACTTCCATCCAACAAACACAAATTAGCCAGATTTTTAATGGAGATGCCACTACAGCAAGCTAGACATCGTGGCATCAGAGTACCAGGTCCTGACCTTTGCCTCCTGCAGGGAGAGAGGGGGCATAGCATATCAGTAGACCCATGTTAGGCTGGATTTTGTTTACCATCAGCTAAGATAAGGCAAATAGAAGTTAAAGCAGAGTAGGTGACTGTGTTAATCTATACCCTAATTTAACTTGCAGTAACTTGTTAGTATAGTCATACCTTTGGGTGACTCTGTTCAGTGTACTCTATGTCTCTTCCTCCTACATCAGTGAAATGGGACAAATGATTCTTTCTGTGTAAGATACTTGCTGATCTAGGGATAAGAAAGTGAAGTTTCAGACAAGGTATTATTAATTATCACTTATTAGCCCATCAATGTTCTAATTGCCACACCCATCTTTCAGGAGTGTGCCTTCCTTGTGATTGTATTGCAGCTTTATCCTCTTCTAACAACTAGTATGGCTATTGCCCCTATTTTAATTAATTTTTCTAACTCTTTTTATTTTTATTTTTTTTTTCCATTTTAAAAACATGCATTTGTTTACTTTCAATCCTAATACAGTACATGGGGTTTTTTAAATTTTGTTTTGGTTTTAATATATTTAGCTTACTTTAATTACAGTTTACATTGGCGAACATATAGGACTGTAATTAATAGTACTGTTAATAATAATCATAATCATAATAATACATGGGTTTTCTCTTAATATTAAAACATGACTCAGGTGTTACAAAGCATGAATGCGTAAGGTTAAGGGTTAAGTAATCACCTTGGAGGTGATTTTTAAGAAGCTAACCTGGGGTTTTAAGTTTAAGACTCCAGGAAAATGTTTGATCATCTTAATTGCTCTTTCTCCATCACTCCTCTCACCTTTAACATTAAAGGCTAACATGGTCCCCAGCAGCCTACTCTCTAAGAACCACTGTGTTAGCTAGGTCCTCTGAACCACCCCTGGCATTGGACAAGAATGGGAGTTACTACTAACTACATGGCCTGATGCAACCTGTCTGCCTTCAAGTACTTAAATTAACAACACTTTTTACACCCCTGGTTGATAGTCAGAAACAAGGATGATTCAGCACACCCAAGATCTGAGTCATGATGTGGAAGTGCCCCCCTCCCTCTCCAATTAGAGTAAGTGCTGCCATGCTGCATATGAGTGTCGCCATTAAAAACCTCAGCTCAAGTGTGAGGGAATTTGGCTCAGGTTCCTTTAATTTCCTATGTCAAATTCTTTGTCCTTAGAAAGATGAGACGAAGGTTTACATAAAGAATTAAAAACAGTAATGCTAGAGGTGGTTAATCTGTGTGCTGTTTATCCAGGTACCTATGTGTTTGCAGTACTTATGGGTACTGTCTTGCTTTGATGTACAGGGATCTGCAGAAGCAGTTCCATTAACATAAGTGGGAATTGGGTGCATAGATCCAGTACATCAAGATAAGAATATTTGGTAATAAATCTTTTAATATGCATGTAGCATTGACTGGATAATTTGAAACATTTTTAAAATCCAAATAAAAATTGAGTTTTCTACTACAAGAAAAGTTACCCCTAGAGACAGATAAGTGGAATCTATCTCCACATAGTCAGACTCCATGAGATTTCATATTGTACATAGAATGATCTTTTTTTATCTTTATTGATTACCAGAAGAGTAATACAATTAAAGGTAGCAAAATGCTGTAAGGTTTTTGTTCTCTGTCAAAGAATCAAGGGTTCAAAGTGTGGCTCCCTTCTCATTATTAGAGAACACCCTACGAGACAATCATTTCCAGCAGTTTTTTTTCTCCCCCTTCTCTTTTCATTTCCCACTTTGTAATTTTGGTAATACAGAAAAAATCTCTGTGTGTTAGCACTAGTTAGTGATGTGCAGATTCAAGAATAAAACCTATCCTTTCTTATTTTAGCCACAGGTATAAAAGAAATAGCTATCATTATTTCATTAATGATCTGTGGTATTTTCTCACCTCCATGGTCACGTGTATTCATGCATGCATGGGTACACACAAACACACACACACACTTAGACAGTCTTTACACTTGTATTTTCTGATATAGAACACCCTTTGATAAGCACTGCTTATGCTAGGATTATAAATACAAGGAAATAGAAAAGACATTTAGAAGCCTTAGGAAAACCATCCCTTTAGTGTTTGAACTGCAGTGTTATTCAGATGTATGTAACTACTGCTGGGTGGGGGAACTGTAGGAAATATGCTGAGGAAGAGAGACAAGGGGAGGCCATCAACAAAACAGAGAAAAAATGCTTCTGTATGCAAACTTGGATGGTTGACTTGACTTGAAAATAATAATTGGTGCCCTTTCTCTCTCACCAGCCTCTTCTCACGATTCATTGTACGTAACATAGTTGATTCTCACTGGAAATGGATTTGGAATGTGTGTATCAGTTGTTATTTTTTTTATGTTTACAGAGTACATTTACTGCTGGAGGATTTTTTTTTTTCTTGTACTCATTGTCCTGTTGCAAACTTCTATTGCTTTTTCATCCACCATCAGTTCTTTTCCTTTCACCTTGTTCTGCATACAGAGAGGTGAAGAAGGCGACATTAGTATTGGGCTATAGTAAGCTGGGGGGTCCTTCAGATTATAAAATTTCATTTGATGCAGTAAGCTGTCTAGTTCGAGTGTAGGGCCTCTGTTCCCTCCCTGTTGATTTTCTGCCACAACACTAAATTAAAATTTGGAGGTAATAAGAGAAGGGTCACAATAAAGCACCATTAAACTTTGCCAACTATCCATTTAAATGGTACATGTTTGGACAGTGAGATAATAACCAACCCAGGCAACACATTTTTTCATTCTGAGGAGGGCAATGCATAGTGGACCGGCAGGTGAAGCACACATATTGCCTGGTAGGACTGGTAAGGAGTTACCTGATGCTGGGATATAAAGGGAGGCTCATGAACGGACACCAGACAGACATGAGGAAACATCTACTTTTGTAACAGCCTTGGGAAAAGCAACAGTCCAGCTAGTAACTTCACCATCACATGTGATCATAAGGCTAGGAAGAGACAGCTATGGGAAAAAAGGAGAAATGGGAAAGACAGTAGAAATGTGTATTGAATAGATAGATGAGAAGTCCATCTGGGGGCTGGGGAAGAAAGAGCAACAAAGCCTAATGGCAAGTGGGTGGCTAAAATGATATGTTTTATCAGAGGAGACATTATGTTAAAGTGTTCCTGAAGTTTTTATGGCTCCAGGCCCCTATTTCATCTTAATTCATCCTTGGGGATAAAGACTCAGCTGGATGGATCTCAATCACTCCCTTCCCTTTCTCACCCCTTGTCATCATGTTCTCTTCCTTCAGTACATTTTCACCATGGTTAGAAATTCCGACTCTCACTCCCCTTCCCAAGCGACTACCATGGTGCCCTTTGGAAGGTGCGCAGTGCCCCGACTCCCACGGAGTCGAGTTCCATTGGAACTGCTGGTAGTGCATTCATCAGCCATCTGTCATTGCAGCTGCTTGTTGAAGAAATCAACTTTTTTTTTTTTCCTCTTTTTTCTTTCTTTCCTTTTTTTTTTTTTAATTTTTTTTTTTATTTTTTAATACTTTGGCTAGGAGAAAGGAAAAAAAAAAAAAAAAAAGCACCAAAAATTAAACAGCAACAATAATGGCCTGACTGTTTCCCTGACAATCCAAACACAATCTGCTGCCCACAGTTGCAGAACACTGTCACTGAGTGGAATTGAAATTCTCATGGCCTAGTGGATTTGACTGTCTATGGGCTTTGTTTTTCCTCCTTTTCTGTAATGTGTATAAAACAGTTTTTTGATAAATCCTTCGGAGTTTCTGTGACTCAAGAAGACTGATCTATATGGCACACCAAACTTTATCTGCCAGTTGTCAATGTAAATTTTAGTGGAGAATCTTGAAAAATTACAGGAATGCTTTTAAAAATCCCACCATGTGTTTTTTATTTCATTGTGTATTCTGGGACTGAACTGAAGTACTGTGGAGAGGTGATAAAAATTGTGCAAGCATAGGGTAATATTTAATAGTGTCATGGATCTAGGCTACAGGCCTTACATCTTTCTAGTCTACTTGCAAACAAATTTGATCTCCTTGTTGGAACTGTCTTTTGAAAGAAAGTTATGACGTCTCATTTTATTTCCATCCTGAAATCTTTATGTATTTAAATATTCAGCCACCCTTCTGGATCTCAAGTCATGTTATCAGCCTTGTTCATGGTCACTTGAACCATGCTCACAGTTACACCCAAAGAATTAGAGCCCACTGCACCTCCCTGCACAGGATAAAAGCAACATAAGTACAACATTCTTGTCCAGTATTTGCAACAGAGCAAACAGGTCCTGGCAAAGCAGAGCAAGCTATGTTGCCTATAGTCACCATGGCTACTAAATTTTCCTATGTTTTTCTTTGAGTTTAGAAAGAGAGAAAGGGAAAAGCTATTTCTCCATGTCTCTTATGTAGACAACAGAGAGAGAAAGAGCATATAGCAAGGAGGCTAAGCGACTGGTAAAATTAAAATATACAGACCTTTCTATCATTCAGTGATAGAAAAAAAAGAACATTCATGGCATCTGTTTTAGGTCACCACTTAAGGAGTTTCTTACAGCTGATATGGAAGCTCTTAAGAAACACTACAGCATCTTTATCAAAGGCAACAAAAATCCACAGAGGGATACCATGGCACTTATACTGTGGGAACATGAGTCTATCAAGTGCAAAAACTGAAAACCACAGAGTAATGAACTGGCCACTTGAGCTAGTGGCATAGACTGGTATGTGTGAGCCCCTGGACAATGCATCTGGCACTTCTAGAAATAAAACTTGAATTGACAGGTTTATGTTTCCATCTATGCAATATTATAGCATCTCTGTAAACTTATATGTAACACCATGTAACACCATAAGATTTTTATGTTTATGTGTATACATGTACATAGGTTGCTCCAAAAGTAACGCATTTTCATGGAAAATGCAACAAAGAACAAAATAATACTATCTGATAGAGCAAATTCTCAGCTACAAAACACTATTTTTCAGCATAGTCACCACCCTTAGCTATGTATTTTCACCAGCAATGGAAAAAACCTTCTTGCTGTGCTCATAAAAGTCTACATGGCCATCCAGAACATGGCTTATCTTTCAAGTCAGTGTTGTTACTGCTGAACATGTGAACACTGTCTCATTGACAGTCACTGTTTGGTCTCTATAAACAGCAAGTGTTGATAAATGTAAACTAGTGCAATTTTTTCCACATGAAGGAATTCAGTGGCACACTTTTGCCTCATACGCCACCAGACACCATTTTGTCAGATTGCCTCTCTGCTGCCATCTGTCGCACAGCAACAAAATTTAATGGAATATTGGTAGGAATACTCAACCTCTACTGCCAAACCACTCACATCCACCTCTGACGTTGTGAGGCAATGTGATAAAATAGGAGGTATTACTTTTGGAGCAGGCCTTGTATCTAATTGTGCCTGGACCCACAAAGATAAAGGGAGCTTTTCTGTTCTCCAATTATTTTTTAAATGAGAAAGAATCGTTGTCTTCCATTTCTTCTCATCATCTCTTGGAAAAGACAGGAAGATTCTGATTCTAGACAGGCCAAAATTCTGATCAAGCTCAGTAATAGGCTTTTTACTTTGTTTAACAATTTATTTTTTAGTTTCTCATGTTGAAGCTTACAGCCTTTTGGTTTGACTCGTGATGGAAAAGGCTTAAAATGGAATGGAAAGTAAATGGGCCTCATTACTCTCAAAAGGCTTCAGGTTTTCATGTAAAACTTACCTTTTTAAGGTAGATAGGTATTTGTAGTCAGGAATTTTTTAAAGTTTTCTCTCTTTTCTTTCTTTCTTTGTTATTATAAGTATACTGTTCCATAAAATCATCTGCCAATGAACTAGAGACAAGCTTAAACACCTGTCTGACCCACATGTATACAAAAGACCACATTGTTTTGTCCGGAAGAAGAACTGGGCTTAAAACAAGAAGAAATATCTCACAGAGCAACTTTTCCAAATGTTTTTATCTAAAACGTAAAAAAAAAATGTATATAATTTGGAGGCCACTGTCATGCAAACCTCCAAAAGAACAACTCACATCTACTAATGGCCATTTTTCCTAGATGTGAAAGAGGTAAATTTTTACTTGAAGTTATTTTAGAATTTTATATTTGTTTCACTTCTGTTGAATTTTATTTTAAATGTTGTCTAAATTTGTGTCAAAACTTCCCCCTTAACTTCCACCCATTTTGCTCAAGAATAGTTCACCTGATAGGCCGAGTTTTATCCAGTGTTTGTTGTTCTGAATTTGTATGTAGGTGCATCTTAGATCACTGTTAATACTATCCTCTTCTTTGATACATGTTATCATGACCCATAAATTTATATAACAAGATTTACAAGTTCTTTACTACAGAATTTGTCACCATTTTAATCTTTAAGTCTCAGGATATGTATTCTCACGACCATACATGCCATAAAAGACAGTGGTGTACATTTCACATGTAGTTTTGCTGTTGTCAGAAATGGCAGTTTTTCACAGGACTCAATGTTTATGAGAGATGCCTGAGTGGATGTCATAATTAGTCTGTATGAGCTTTTGCATGTGTTTACTACAGAAGAGAAACTCAGAAGAAAACTATCCTTGGGAGCACTATCCCCACATTAAGACAAATGAAGGAAACACTTCAAGGACCCTCTTCTTCCCCTTGAAGTGGATGACTAGCCAAGTGACTGAAAATATAGGTCCTGGATGTGAATGCTTTATGAAGGAAAACAGAGATTTTTCTTACTTTTCATACCTTCACCTTTGAATGTAAGTCTGCTCATGCTCAAGAATAACCTTATATTTGAGAAAACATAATCCAGAAAGCTACTTCTCTAGAGGGGAGCTTCTAAATATGCGCATCACAGTCTAGGACCTGAAACTTTATGTTAGCAGAAAATGGAAGGAGTCCAGTATAAGAGAAGTCCAATCTCAGAAAGAAATGAACTCTCAAAGAAGAAACATAGATCTGGCCCAGCATGCTCGTCCATCTCCTTCTGTGGTCAACCTTAGTTTTCATATTACTAATATTCCTCTGTGTCTCAGTCAAATTCATTTAGGAGCTAAAGATTTGATTTGTGCAAAGCCAATAGTGGAAATGAGAGCAGCCCTGCGGAGAAGGACTTGGGGGTCCTGGTGGATGAGAAGCTGGACATGAGCCAGCAGTGTGTGCTTGCAGTCCAGAAGGCCAACAGTGTTCTGGGCTTAAAAAAGGGGTGGCCAGCAAGGAGAGGGAGGTGATTGTCCCCCTCTACTCAGCTCATGTGAGGCCGCATCTGGAGTACTGCACTCAGACCTGGGGCTTCCAGTACAAGAAGGATGTGGAGCTCTTAGAGAGGGTCCAGAGAGGGCCACTAAGATGATCAGAGGGCTGGAACACCTCTCCTATGAGGAAAGGTTGAGGGAACTGGGCTTGTTCAGCTTGGAGAAGAGGAGGCTCTGGGGAGACCTCATTGTGGCCTTCCAGTACTTGAAGGGAGTGTATAAACAGGAAGGGGAACAGCTGTTTATGAGGGTGGATAGTGATAGGACAAGGGGAAATGGTTTTAAACTGAGACAGGGGAGGTTTAGGTTAGATATTAGGAGGAAGTTTTTCACACAGAGGGGGGTGACACACTGGAACAGGTTGCCCAAGGAGGTTGTGGATGCCCTATCCCTGGAGGCATTCAAGGCCAGGCTGGAATGTGGCTCTGGGAAGCCTGGTCTAGTGGTTGGTGACCCTGCACATAGCAGGGGGGGTGAAACTAGATGATCATTGTGGTCCTTTTCAACCCAGGCCATTCTATGATTCTATGATTGAAATTATCAGCCTTTTGTCCAAGAAATGAGCAAAATCACGACATGCTGTTGAAGATCTTTAAAACTCTAGCCTAAAAGCCACAATGAAGAGAAGGTGTTTGATTACTGAAATGGATTCAGCTTTCAGAAGATTTAAGTAGAAAAGAATCTCAGCCTAAGCTGTGAATTATATCCACGTTATTATTTCAATAATCTAAACAAATAAGAGCAATGATTCTGTGTCTGCAGCTTTCCAGGTGCACTGCTATTAAATTAAAGGACTAACACAGCAATAATCTGTTCTAGTACTTACACCATAATTCTTTGTCTTGAAATATGAAGAATCTGAGTCTGCACTTAATGTACAGGTATAACATCAATGAATGCTGGGATAGAAAAGTCTGTGGTTTTTTATTTTTACATTAAAGAATCATACGCAAAAATAATGACTTGGCCTTTTGGTCTCCCACAATATTTTAAACAAGTCTATTCTCCTGGTTTAACATAGTTCCAGTTTCTGCAGCACCACTCATCATATACATAAAGTTGGAAATGGATTTAAAAGGTAGTGTTTAATGTTAAACACAGCATACATGGCAGCCTTAGAGCCACCCTTGCTGCTAGAGAGTGGAAGCTGTACTACATAAAGACTTCAAGTCAATCCACTTAACAGGGAGGATCAAGATAGAATGATGCTGTGAGGGATGAATTTGTTAAACACACAGAAAAATGGTACTGGTGTTATCCCATATGCTGCTAACTAACAGCCTTATCTGTCTGATATCAGCTTTTCCCAAACCCCTCCTGTAAAATAAACTTGGTACTGATCTAAACACACCTAAATTTTGATGTTTTGATTGATTTAACATGAATGAACTATACTGTTTTGGCCTAAGAGGCTGTTGTGGAATTTATCGACATAAGGGTTTCAAGCCTTCATAAAATTCTACCCATAGTGCACTCAAAATGCAAATTTTCAATTAAATTTCCTACATTCATGCCAATATAAGTAGGTAAAATTTTCATTTATTTTTTCTACTGCACCAATATAAAAACTTTATAGCACTGAAATTAGGAGCTAAAGACCTTTTCCAAAAGTGTTCACAATTATTTTATCCATATTTTTAATATTCATAAAAGTGGCAAGAACAAAGTAAGGCAAATTTGCATTTCATATCATACTAAAGCTACTCCACATATACAAGATAACACATCCCGAGAACAATGAGATATCCTGTCATATGTATGCATTTTCTAAAACTGCACAAAAGGAGGTTTTCAGGGATGCATAAATTAACTTCCTACCTTTAAATTATTAACCCAGGCTGTTCCCTGAATATGAACCAATATCAAAGGACAGCTCTCCCCCACTCTTTTGCTCCCCCAAAAAGAGTACTCTATTGTTAGTCTTTTCTCACTTAAAGTTGATGACTTAGGATGAGGAGTTACTTGGATACTGAAAAGTGGTTTTAAAAGAGGGTTTTTTTTTTTTTTTTTTTTTTTTTTTTTTAACAGTTCTTCTATTCATGTAACTTTCTGAGTGGGAGAGTGCATACTGTGGGAATCATTAAAAAGTTTCTTCAGATATCCTAATGCGCTTATTTTGAGAAAGAAATGAATGAGCTATCCATGCTTTGATACGTAGAGAGAAACAAAGTTTAAATCAAGTTTCAGTGAGTTTTTGAGCAAGAAGAGGTGAATGAAGTCTTTATCCAGGGTCTGGTGAACAGTTAGGATATCTCGAGATCACAGCTGTAGGCTGTGCAGAAATAGATGGACCTCTACATACATTTTCCTAAAGTGGTGTTGTTAAAACTGACCCTCACCTGAGCTGAAGCCATATACAACCAATCATGACAGACGGTTACATTTGTTACATTTATTGAAATCTTCTTTCCAAATACCAGAAATATGGTAATTGAAGACCTTTTCAGAAAGAGACAAAAAAAAAAAAAAAAAAAAAGGTAGATAAATATAACAGATGATATTAAAAATACAATATTAATGAATTCCTCTAGTGCAGTAGTCCCAAGTTAGTACCACGTATGCAAAACTTCCTATGAGAAAACATATTAGACTGATTACAGTAGGAACTAAAGAGGGAATGCTCATAATGGCAGCCAGCTGAACAGTCAGTATCAATGAAGGTAGTTTACTCACGCTGCAAGTAGCTACAGCAAATTTTTAAGTCTTACTTGGAGATTGGCCTGAATCAATCTATAATTGCTTTTTCAATTGAAAATTTAGTGTTACGAACATACTAGTAGTATTGTTTCTACGCAGTCCTGTAAAAAACCTAGCAAACCAGTAACTATCCTAATGTACCAATGTGTTTTCTGTAAATATATCGCAATTGTGATTTAATAGATCTGACTTCATACTTCTGCAACTTGAGACCAACACACTCGAGATTACTTAATAAGAGATTGTATAATAATGCAAAAGTTACTATTTTCCCCACAGAATTCAGAAAAATCAGCAATGAACACATTCCAGACATTACTCAGGATTTCATACTTACCACCATATGAAAAAAAATTGCCTTTTATTGACCTGAACTGATGTGCATTTAAATCAAGGTAATTTTGCCAGTGATGTGATATCAGGTCTTAAATTTTTTTCCATTAAATTTGCACTCCACTTACAAGCTCTTTAGTCTAAATTTGAACTCATTTCTAAGCAAGTATTTTTTCTTCTGTTCAATGTTGCTTAGCTAACTCACTGTTTCATTAGTTTTTGCACACAGTGTAAAATGTGCTCCCACTCTGCATTAGAAGTGATGAAATACCAGAAGAAAAGTCATTTCTTTTGGGTTTTGCAGTTTGATCATATGGAGCTATTATTAAAGAAACAAAACAAAACAAAACAAAAAACGTTATGATATCACCTTCTCTCATTCTTACCTTTTAGATCCAAGGATCTGGATAATACTTATAAGGACCCAAACTTCTGGATGACCGCCTGACACAGAATGAATCCCAATAAATTAAGTTCTAATAATACACAAGACAAAGTTAAAATGGAGCAGCATTACTGAGTGACAAAAACAACAACAACAGAAAAAACTAACCCAATTATTCAGTACAAAGTTTAGTAAAATATTTCTTTTTGTAGAATAACTGTAAGGTTATGCTACATGAGAACAGTGCAGTCTGGGTGTGCTGACTACCCAAAGATATTTTCATGGTAGAGACTCCATACATATCAAAACACAAATCCACATCTGTTTTCCCAGTTTAAATTGCTACATGATGCTCATTCAGCCTCTGTACCCTGGCATGTGCCAAACCTTGGCTGAATAAAGAAAATGCCTGCCAAATATATCCACTTTCTAAAACTATGCAAATAGAGGACTTTGGGGATGCATAACTCAGCCTCCTTTCTCACAGTAACATTAACAATATCCCTCTTTGTCACTGGAGCAATATAAACAAGTACAGTTAAAAAGAGGCAAATCCCTACCTACGTCATGATAATTTCTCAAAGAATTAAGCTAAACTATATCCTGTCATAAAAAAAGGGGGATGCTTTTTAAAGTGCTTCACATGTCCACAATACAGTGGAACCTGATACAATGACCATGACTCAGCCAAAACATCCCTGAGCGACTCTGGGCTGGGCTAAGGGCTGTGCTGTTGTTAAGAAACTGAACTGGAACTAAAGATCTCAAATCAACCATTCAACCTTCGTTCAGACTTTCTATGTGATCTTGGGTTGCTCTGTATCAATATCTTTCAGATCCCAAGCTATGAAATGCCAGTCATTATGCTTTTTTTCTCCCATCTTTGGCTGTCTTATGTGTGTAGACAGTTTTTTGCTACACGCTTTGCACAGAACCAAGTATAACATGATCCTGAGTTCACAAGATACTTGTATCATTTGCCATCAACAAATGGATCTACCTCCTATAATTGGTCATTATCTTTTACTTTACTGTTACTCAGAATGAGACAACACAGGATTGTTCACAATGTTCATGTAACCTATGAAGTCAGAACGAATCATTCATGCACAAGCTTCTTGGTAATTCACAGACACAAGCCTAGTAAAGAAGCAACACAGAAAATGTAGGAAGGACAAAAGCTTCTTCACTTTTCACATACAAAGTCAGTTATTCATCTTCTATTGTAAACTGAACGGAAAAGATATGGGTTTTGACAAGTATTTCTTGTTCTTACTATAAACAATTCATTAGCAAAAACCTGAGGGAGGAAGGGTAAGTGACCCGTCTAGCACTAAGATTGTCCATGAGCTGTCCAGAAAGACTACTCTCCTTTTCAGTGATGAGTAATGATCTGCAAACAGTCCCATCTTACCAAAACCTGGCTCTCTTCAGAGCCAGGCAGCATTCAGATCATCTTCAGAGGTGCTCAACACATTGTAGGATTGTTCTAGTAGGAGGTGATCTCAAAGAATAGGTACACAAAAATAGACCTATCCTAATGATTTGAATACCTAATCGAGTGCTTGATCAAGCTGCCAGCAACCCTGCCTGTGGGTTGATGATCTTCGATAATCTTTGAGGTTCCTTCCAACCCAAGCCATTCTATAATTCTATTGCCCTCAGGAAACATTTCTCCAGTAGTTGAATTGAATTAAAATCCAGGTAAGATCAGTGATCACATACAATACTTTCAGGAGAAAAACAATGAAATTACAGTTAAGAAACTCTGTTCATGTAACTCTGTGATTGCAGTGAATGCCCCAAATGGTCAGAGCTGCAGATGTAACAGATTCAAGAATAACAATAATATGGCTATTATGTGCAGAAATAGTATTTCTCAGTCCCACTTTCCCTGTAAAAATAAATCCCTTCTAAGAGTAATCATGTAGGGGCACTGTTGCTCCAGAGCACATGACAGTCCAAGCAGAGTCAACGTTACTGCAGGACCCCTCATCTGGCACTGCTGGCCAGGTTTTTCAGAGAGCCCTTACATGCAGGAGGGAGCAGGGCACTGGTTATAATTTTTACACTCATTTTGTACGAGGCTGCTCTAAGTTTACACCCAGCCCCCTGTTCCCAAATTCAGCACATGAGCATATCAGACTGATCTTTTCCAAATGCAGAGTAATTAGGCAGCAGAATGTGCGTTTCTGCATGTATGTTCAAACAAAGCTCCAGCGCATGCAGTGCATGCATGTATGTCCATGTGTGCAAGCACTGCTCTGCATATACATATACATTTTTTCTCCCTTGGGAGGGCCATTGTGGGCAGATAATAACACCTTCTTCCCATGGCCCCTATGCTCACCGACACATGCACACCCAATCACATCCAGGAGACCTTGCAGGAGTCATGGCCAAGGCTTTAAAGCTTTGCTACCATTTTTGACAAGCCAGCCTCCTTCTCTGAAAAGGATGAGCTGGAGCCATCTTTCAGGAGTTTTCTTTCCCTGACAGAAATCAGCAGGGTTAGAATAAACTGCATAAGTTATCAGCTCCTCAGGAAAGAACATGAAAAAAGCCCTTCTATCACTTAATGAAAAATAGCTTCTTTTTTGGACAGAACTTCATAGGCTTGCAATCAAGCCGTGGCTCCCCCCTCCTTTCCTTCCTTGACGTGCCATAGAGGCAAATCAAGTCGGCATCTATTAATAATATTTTCCCCTGCTCCTTTCATTTCTCTGCATGTCCTACCACTGTCAGGCCCCGTGATGGAGCAGCGCCTTTATCTCGTCCGAGTCTGGTCTGTCAGGGTGATAAACAATTCTAACAAGAATCAGAATAAAGATCTTCCCAGTAGACTCGGCGGAGAGATAGAGGCTTTTCTCATTTTCTCGATGGAAAAAAAAAAAATTTAATCTAGCAGCTCCGGCTTTTTTCAAGCGTCACATTCAAAGAGATGCAAATTTGTCAGAGCTGAGACCCCGGCTGACTCTCAGCACTGCGTGAATGTCAAAGGGGGGACTCGAAGCCTTTGACATCCCTGCCTTTTTTGGGGGCTATCTGCTGAAATAAAAAATAAAATAAAATAAAATAAAAAAAAAAAAAAGGAGAGAGAGAAAAAAAAAAGCAAATGCTTTGTAGTGTGTGTTTCAACAATTTTCATAAGTTTTCTTCTGAAATAAAATAGTGCCGTTGGGAAGGTAAAGTGAGAGATGGAGAGGCAGAGGGAGTGAGAGAGAGAAAGGGGCAGAAGGGAATATAAACTTGTCCAATTTGATTTAAACATGCCTTGTTAATAACAACATTGTTATTATTTGGAAAAAGTAAATTTCAGATCATGGATATCTGCTTGTACTTCACAAAAGAAAACAACAACAACAAAATCAATTTGCATAACCTTAAGATGGGTGCTGTGAGGATAGCATTTCATGTAAATGTCTGTCCTCATTTGTTTACATACATGATATTAAATGTGTGAGTAACCATATATGCATTCAGATTTATAGCTATTGAAGAAGTGCACCTGGTGTGTGTCTGCACCTATCTCAAATCTGTGTGCTATTATGTGTTCTTCTGCTATATGCTGACCATGAAGTCTCACTGAATGAGCCCGAAATTAGGCTAGTATTGTAAAGATTGTGCCATCTGAAGGACAAATACAGAACACATATTACACAGTTAGAAATCAAGCACAGAAATGATTGGAGAGGGGTAGGGATGGAGGTCGTTGTTGTTTAACTAGATATCATTTTTATTAATAATTATTTCTGAAGGGTTTATATAGTTATTACTATTGAGCAGTACTATAGGAATTTAAAAGAAACTCATCTTAGATATGGAAAAACAGTTGTAATTATGGTCATAGGGTGGATGAGATGTATTCTAAATGTGAGTGTCCCTTCAGAATATAATCTTGCAAGAAAAAGGAGGATTTCATAAATCTGGAAGTCCAAGAGTCATGTGAGTTTTATTCATCTCTGTTTCATTAAAAGAAATAAATATGTCTATTGTTGTCAACATGAAAATGTGACCACAGTTAATCATAGGCAAGTCTTAAAATTAGCAGGTCACCTCAAAGGAGAGTGTGGTAAATAGCTGATTACAAGCCATGCATTTCTGCTGTATGTATATGAACAATTCATATTGTTCTATGTTCTTAAACATGAAACAATTTTGAAGTGCATTATTCAAGAGTAAAAATGAGTCCAACATTCTAGCAAATTTGTATCCACTGAGTAAATTTAAAGGAAGAATTCCTGAGATATCTTAAGATACAAATGAGAATTAAACAGAACACAAAAACTGCAGTCAAAATCTAATTATTTTTTCTGAGCTGCTCTTTACTGAACAAATACTGGCAAAGACTTGAGCTACAGTCTGACCATTTCTGACAAGAAGCATGCCAGGACCAAGAAAAAGGTGGCCTTTTCAAGCCATTTCTGTATATTATCTCCAGCCTTTGGCTCCTGGAGACATTTCTTTACCTCTTATTTTGGCTTAGGACCACTAACAGCAATTCCCAGGAGGCTTTTGAGTCAACTGACTTTCTCTGTTAATTATTCTGGATTCCACTGGGGATAAGCAGCATATAAAGGCTGAAAACTATTGTGTCGATCCAGATCCAAAGAGTCTGGTTTAATCCACTCACTGTGTAATAATGAATAATCACTAAGAAATACTTGTGATGTGTGGACACAACACTGGCAATCAGTTATGGGAATGACCTGCTTTTTATTGCCTTTGTCTCCTGGCTAATTCTCAATTCAGTTACCACCTCCTCAGTCATACCTATTTGGGTAACATTGCACTCTCTCCTCAACACTGTTGCTGAAAACTCTGATCATTAATTACTAGACTCTTACTTACAATCAATGCAAGTGCTAATACTCTCCAGTCTCCACTCAGCCTGAATTGGTTAAATAATAAACTGGCTTTTACCGCTGTAATGATCCATTTGTAAGGGAGTTGTCCTAGAAACTCCAATACATCGCATAAGACTCTATTCAAATGAGGTATTGAAGTGCTTTACTCAGAGGCTCCCAGATCATTCACTTTTTTTCTTTCTCTAAAAAAGGCATCCAAGTCATTAGCCTAGCTGGGAAGCAGACTTATCAGGAGCTAGGGCCCCAGTTCTGAATAAAGTATCTGCTTGACTGCACTATATCTGCTAGGCAGTGTTTAGTCACCATCCCATAGACGGTTTGGGCATGGGACAAGAGGTTCGCTGTTCTGTGGAAGGTGTAACTGTCTGGGAGAAAAGTGCTTTTCCTTCTTCAACAAGAATGCTCTTGGCAGAGATCACTGCTATTTATGTGCTATAATCCTGGAGGTGATGACGATCACTAACAAAAGGCTACGTTTTGGTTGGGTGTGCAAGAGCAGGGAATGAAATAAACAAAGGTGCAGTTTGCAGAGCAAACATGGGTGGGAGCTGGCCTGAGAGTACCAACAGCAGCTGAACACTGAGGAAAATCCAAGTACTAATAGTAACGGACACTGAAAGGTGAAAAAAAATGTAGGTGAATAAATGAAGCATTAAACCATTTAGTTGCTGGAAAGGGCTTCCTCCTCGAAAGATAAAATACTTCACCATCTGCAGCTGGAATGCCACAACGTTAACTGAAGCAAACAGACCTAAATGAGACCCTGATATGACAGTTACTTGCTGAGGTCACAATGCTCAGGATCAGTTTAGTAGTTGGAAACATACTAAAGCACATAAAAAGGGTTCCCTACACCTTATCAATTCCTTCAACATCAGCAGGAGCTTGATCAGCATGAGGTTCCTAGTTTTTTTCCTTTTTTTTTTTTTTTCCAGAAAGTTAGACTTCTTCAGATGCCTAAATACATTTAATAACCAGATTGCTTAGTACTGCCAGTCTCCAATGCAGTTCTTCCTCTTCTAACTATATCATCAATCTGCTCTCATGAGTTATTTCAAGACACATGTTGGGCTAAATCGGAACTCAAGTGACTGAGTTAAAACTGCAGGGTTGCTAAGTCCTAACTACAGACTAAATTTCATTCTAATGTTATGTGATCTGCCAGAAAATTATAAGAACCCGGCAAGGAAATAAAAATAAAAAAGGAAAAGCAAGTTATATTTTATTTTTTTCGTAACTCACTTAGCTTGCAAACAGAGGGGTAAAAACAGCATACTTTCACACACAGCATCTCCTACTGGCTCTGGATATGATCTCTATTATGCACATTTTCACTTATACATAAGATACAAAGACAGAGTAAAGTAGAGCATTGAGGGATTATTTTCCTACTTCACAAGAAAGATTTATTTTGCTTTAGAAATCCCCAAAATTACGAGTCTCCCAAAGTAGCAAATGTAGATACAAGGAAGTAGTATTATGTTTTGTTGTAAAATCTAAATTGTTTTCAAGCACTTGCCCTCTTTAATAATGCAAGTACAACAGCAATGTACTTGGGATCTGCAGTAAGCATTAAAATAATGTTTACATTCAATATCTGTGAAAAGTTCTTTTCTTTTTTCTTTTTTTCCTGAGATGGCTATAAATTAGAGAGTTGCCATAAATCCTTAGTAAATAAATTGAGTCCATATTATAAGTTTCTGTAAACCCTGAACCAATTGCTTCTACATTCAACCTTTTATTTCTCATTAACTGAAACAGCTCCACACCTAAACCAGTACCAAATCCTGCCCTCACCCTGTGGGAAAGTCCACTTGTCAGTGGTGTCAATGTTGACTTAATGCAGGATAAGTCAGGCTGAACCACAGCAGCTCATTAGATAATTCATACTTTAGCAGATTTTGTTCAATGGGCAATCAGTTTATTATTTTTATGGGTTCACTGTAACCATTACTCTGCTTACTGTCCTTTATAGTAAGGTTTCAACTACATAGCTGGGTCCGCTCCTGCAAACCTTCATTGCTTCTGCATACAAATAGCACATAGGGAGGGGCTGGAGGATTTAGCCCCTGGTTTATAAACTGTGTAAATTATTTTAGAAGTCATGTCAGGTATAGTTTATTCCAGGGTTTGCTTGCAAATTTTAATCAGAATACACAGAAGGGATATGCAGTATGGATTGAAATATTCTTTCACCTTGTACTCTGCCCAGGTTGACTTACTGTGAGCTGAAAAAAACTGGCAGAAGTTACAGCATGCCTGATAGAGGAAAGCTGGACACAAACTAGAGAAAACACATAAAGAAACATTTATTTAAAAAAAGTAAATCAACCATAAAGATCCTCCCAGTAGACCTGGGAGATGGAAGCCTTTCTCATTTTCTCCATGGCAAAATTTAATCTAGCGGCTTGGCTTTTCAAGCGTCATATTCAAAGAGATGCAAATTTGTCAGAGCTGAGACCCCAGCTGACTTTTAGCACTTTGTGAATGTCAAAGGGGCTTAAAGGTTGAAGTGTCTTTACCTCCCTCCATCTTTAGTAATTCAAAACCAAGCTGAAAATACAAAGCACCCACCTCAACCTGTTTGTTCAGGCCTCTCTATTTCATGTGTACCTGCTGGCTATAAAACTGTTTGTTTCAGGTGTTGTTATCTGTTTTAAGTAAAAGCACATATAGAAATGAGCATGCAATTGAAAAATGTTCCACTGGAGAATCCTGCAACAGCAGAAAACCTTCCCCTTCAGAGAGCTGCCCTGTCCCCCACTGCACATATGCGCATTTTAGAGGTTCTTGCAACATAGCCTGTTCCCAATTGACTGATTTCGGAACTGCTATTAACTGAGTAGTAATCTCACCCAGTGACATGGTTCACTTCATACAGTCTCAGGAGGTAATATATCTAATAAAAATAAAAGTAATAAAAATAAAAGCAACCCTAATGAATACTCCATACTGTGTTCGGTATATACTTTATCACATAGCAGGGGCCACCTGAAAGCAGTGCCAATGGCTTTTTTTTTTTTTTTTTTTTGCCTGCCTTTTGTATGATGTAAATATCAATCTACTAATGGAGTTCCCATTGATGAAGGAAAAGAAGAAAAAAAAAAAGAGAAATGGCATTGAACAGATTGAGTCAGACTAATCTTGTTTGCCTAAAAATGGCAAAAAACAAAAAACAAAAAAAAAAAAAAACAAGTATATGTAAGCAAAAGCAAGAGGATTTAAGCTCAGTTCCATGGGTAAGTTGTTTATTAAACTAAATTACATTAACGTATACACAATCGGTGTGAAGGGAAGCCCCCAACAGCCTTTACCAAATGACAGATTCAGAGAGTGAACTGGAGCTCTAAGGCTGGACCTAGAGTAACAGTTTCAGAGAAGTGTTTCCTCTCATTTAACAATTTATCAGTCCTCCTGATGATGAATTTACTGTAAAAGGATGACTGTCTCTTTAAAAATGTAGTTTGGGCAGTGCTTTTTGGTTTTAAAGTCTGGAGACAGTGGCATTAGATTGATTAGGTGTGTACATGTTGGCTGAGAAAGCTGTAGAAAGGGGAATGGAAGTGTTTGACAAGATGAAAGACTATTCAACATGTTAGACAGCTGGTTGAGTGAAAAGATCTATAACAGCACAGTAAAATATACTCAACAGTAAATGATACCTTCACTGCAAAAGCTACTACAAGTTAGGTCGCACAATTTTAGCCTAAGATGACAGGTTCAACCAAACAAAGTTTTAAAACACACAATTAATGTTTGTGTGCCTGGTAACAGACAGATAGCACTTGAGAAATTGAGACAGACAGGGGTTCCCTCTTCCAAATTTAATAGTGACTATGCAAAGTTCCTGAGCCAGATTCTGATCTCAATTGCTTAATCAGAGTAACTACTCCAATCTCAGAAGAGTTATTCCTGATTTACACCAATATAACAGAGATCAAGATCTGTCCCTTTCCTCAGTCCATTACCTTGTTATAGAAAATAAACATTTATGAGAAATAATGGTGTAAGGGGAATTGTAAGCCTTCTTTCTGCAATCCTGTAGTGATTGACAAGCACAGTCCAGGGCTATGTGCAACTGTGTGTTTTTTTATTTGCACATGAAGGCTACGTAATCACCATGTGATTTTCATAATTAACAAAGAACAAAACACACCAGGATGACAGGAACAGTGAACTGTCATGTATGCTACAGATAGAAGATAAGGAGAAAATAGATAAGGAACTCTGGATAGTAGCAGTTGTACCAGAAAACATGCCTTTTAATCAGAGGTAAATATTACACATGAAACTAAAACCATTACCAGAAGAACTCATATTTCTTTTGTTTTCCTACTGAGTTAATGATAAAGTTAGCAGAAGGTGACAATGAAGTAATATATTTTTCCTGTACTCTTTAAATCTCTTTATTCCACTGGGGAAGAGAATTTTAACATATATTTCCAGGTGCCTTCAAATTGCCAGAAATGCACAAAGTGGCCTTAGTTCAAATGAAAACTAGGCCTGAGGTAGATAGGACTTTAAATTTTTAAAATATATTTTTAAAATTTGTGTTCTTTCCTAGCTCTGCTGATTGAGTGACAATGCAGAGCTTCTATGTCTTTCTGACATTGTATTTAGAAGGGGTGAAAATACATTTTTTTCTGTGAAATTAACCCTTTTGTTCAGTATAAGAAGGTTTTCATCACAAGGTTTCAGGGAGAGCAAGTGGAGCATTTGTTAACTTGATTCCGCTGAATATTTGACAACAAAAAGTATTTTTAATTCTAATGTTAACACATATTTCCTTAATTATAAAGCCCTAAAGGTACGTCAAGCTAAGTAAACCATTAGATTGTCAGAACATTAATAATCTATTAGTACACACAGAGTTGCTTATGCAGTGCAGTGGGCCAGGGGGGATTCATAGTCAACACACAAGGGTATCCATTGCTAGCTCCACCAGGAACATACAGAATAACCTTGAGAATGCAGCCTAGCAGTTATCTGCCTCAGTTTGCCCCTTGTAAAAGTCTAGAGATGCTTTGAGCTCTTCAGATGAAAGGCACTATTAAATGCACAAAGTATTTATTAATTAATATTATGATGAGGAAACAAAAACAAAAACATTTGTGCTTCTAAAATGTAAATAATGCATTAAAAACCCTCTATAATAAGTGTTTCTTCATAAGCAGATATTTATAAATTTGATGCTGTACTGAGAAATAATTTCAGTAGTCCAAATGATTAAAGTAAAAACATGATTTCTGGCATGGGATTGCCCCAGCATACACACCACTTCACCTATTCAGCTGTATCACAATGCTGTATTTTTGCTTTTTAGTGGAGGAGTCAGGAGGATAGAGGTTTCCAGTTTTTTTCTTCAGGAATGTTAATGGATCTAGATGGGACTTTTTCTGGGCATTTTCAAGCATAATTTCAGGGTTAATATTCTAATATACTTATTAATGTAATCAACTCCTCCCCTTCGTTGTTATTCTCAGGAAATTCCTTTTGCATACACAGTTATTGCTTTAATTGCTTTGAAGTTTTTCCTGACTGCAATACTAATATGTCTCAAGTCACTCTTGAGTCTGATAGTTCAGCAATTATATACATAAATACTGTATAGCTGAAATTGAAGGCAGGGTGAAAAACAGCAACTTCAAAGACGGTTAGAAAAAATCTTTTCTATTGCAAAACATTTCAAGTTATAGACATAACTACAGTTAGCTCTAAGAAATGTCCCTTATACTGACTGATTTAAGGATCCCAAAATATTTGTTTCAAAGATAACTCTACCTCCTGAAATAGAAGTGGAGCAAATTATCTATAGTAGATGTCCATACTCCAAAAAGCGAACTGATAACAATAGTATAGTTATTTGGTTCTTAGAGAAAAGGATCAGCCTCTGTGCCTTGTGTTTTTAGGACGATTGGATTAGCAATCACAACAGCTTTAAAATCAGAGTACCAGGCGCCAAATACAGAAAACCTCAACCAGTATATTATTTTAGTTGAGCTACGGGAAAATCAAACTGATGCCCCTTCTGCCTCTCTTAGAAATGGCCAGATTTTGCCTTAGAAAATGGCAAGTTTTTTTTTTTTTTTTTTTTCACCCCCAAATCTTCCTCTGGCCATGAGTATGCATCCCTTGCCTTCAGTCCAAGCTGAAGAGAAACAGAGAGCTCTTCTAAGCCTTTCTTCTCTTGTATTGGAGTTTTATCCCACTCATACAAAGGATGAGCTAAGCAGTGGAAAATTCTATTCCTTAAAATATAACACTGCGTGTAATAGCTGAAATATTTTGAGTAACTATGGTGTTTTGTATAGAGCCCTCCGTAGGTTTTGCTAGGGATAGCAAAGAGTTACCTCCCAGAGATTATCCTGGGCTTTGGGGCTTCAGGGTGCAGCTGAAACATGAGTTTATTTCTGTCAAGCTATAGGCTAGTATGCCAAAATATACTGTTCATGGACCCAGGCTGAGCCAACTTGTACTTCTGGAAGAAGTGCTGCACTCAGGTATGTAGGTGCTTTCCTAAGCCAGCCTTAGTTACCTAAGCCAATGCATTTAGTGCTACTAGCAATTCTTGAGTAGTAGGAATTAAGATCAGCACTAGAAGAAAAAATGGCTAAAAAAGATTTGGAATTAAACTAGATTATATATAGAAAGCATATATATATTATATACATAGTTTATGTATAAATGCACAAGGCCTTTTAGCATTTATAGGCTGTTCTCATTAAAATAAACATTTGTGGTTTTTTTTACAGTTAAGTACATTTTATGAGATTCTATTTTATGAGATGAAGTATCAGACTTCAACTTTGGCTTTGTTAACCTAACTGTACGCCTCAATTAAAGTCTACCAGTCTATCAGTTTGTGGGGGTAAAGTCATCCATCACAAAATTTTTTGGTTACAGATCACTAATTAGCTGGTAACTGGGATAGATTTTAATCATTGTTAAATACCTGTATTTTGCTGAATTGCTGTTGCAGAACTTCTTAGTCAATTAAGCAACAATAACCTGTCTATTTCACTTGGTATATTATACTAATGCCTTGGGATGCTTAAAATAAATAATAAATAAATTCACTTGTATTGGAGTTAATTAAATTGAAGACCATGGTCTATAAAAGTTACCTGTCTGACATCTGTAGAACAAGTGGATATCAATGCCAAAGACCAAACCAAAGCAACAACTACTGAAACTAACAAAGTAATTTATGTTCTTAAAAGAGCAGAAAGAGATAGGATGCAATATTTTTTAGTTCCTTCAAGTTTTATTATGATTTTATGAGACCATTCTTGCTGGCAGAGAAGAGGTTGGTGTCAGGGGACTGGTGCTGCTTCCAAGTGTAATTGCCTCAACCAAGTCAGACAAGACTGACAAAAAAGTATTTTTTGAGCAAATGAAAGAAACTTGTCATTCCAACTTCACAAAACAGTGCTAAAGATGAAATGCTCTACTCCACTGGGACAGCCATTTTTTTCTGTTATTACAGAAGAAAATTATAACCATAAAAATGTCCAATTTAGAAAAAAGGTGCCACTTTAGTGTCATTTGCATAAAAGCTGTTACATACAAATTGTTATAAAGACAAATGTGTAGTACTCTTGTTGAAAATTGCTTATATCTTAGGTGCTTTGCCTGAAACGACATAAAGGCCTCTTCAAACTGAAATTCATTCTCAGGTAAATAAAGCTGAAAAAGAATTTTCACCTATTTGTATGTACGTGAGCAGTTTTTCATATTGTCTTAAACAGATTTTGACATGCTTTTCTCCCATACCTTTAAATTCCTTCCCATCTTAGCCTGCTGGTGGCCTCCATTATGATAACTTGGCTTTGCAGATGAGAGCAAATGAAAAGTTTGTTCTGAGTGCAAGGCTACAAATAAGATAAGGGAACTTTCTGTAAATACAATGCAGCTGTTACTTTCTTCTGTTAGAAAGTGCTTGCAATAGATCTCTTCAATGGAGTGATCACTGGCCAGACCTGAGGTAGGTTACTAATGTCTCTGTCACTACCACTGTAGTGAAATGTGCAGAGATTTCTGCATCTCATGGAGCTATGGATCAAACTGATTGATGGTGCTGTGCATTTTTGCCAACCCAATTTCACCTCCATCCACTGGTGAAACAGGTGAGAAAATAAGATCATCAGGCTTTGCAAACAACCCACCATGAGCTGGCAGGACTAGACTTTGAAGGCCACTGTAGACATTGTAAAGTTAGAAAAAGGACTTCTTAAAATCATTTATCTAAAATTACATAGGAACTCTATGAAGTAGACAAGAATCATATTAACTAAGCAACTGTGGTGCAAGTATCATTGTATATATGGAGCCATTATTATTTCTCTAAGTATTCTGAAGTTATGTATTACTTCATGGTTGCTAGCTTTCAACAATCAAGAACTAAACTTAAGTATATGAAAAGGATTCTGTTAAATAGACTGATATCTTTGTTTGTATTTCTAATAAGCAGTTTCCAAGGCATTTATTTCTATTTGGTGTAAAACACAGTGTATATCAAGAAAAAATCCAGGTTGAGTTTTGCAGTCAATTCTCAGGCATATACTGCAGCAAGTGAAAATGTCAGACTAATATGAATGACAGTAGAGGTTTTTCAATTTGTCTGATAATCTCTTTGTGAAATTGCAGAATAATTAAATTAATGTATCTTGGATATACATCTCAAATTGAGATGTCTGATTCATCAAACCTATATGCTATATCATGGTATTCCCAGACTCTGAGCATCTGAGATGGAGAAAAACTGTAAAATATATTATGTAAATATGTAAGGGCTGCTCTGAAAGTAATGCCTTCTCTTTTATTATTTTGACTCACAACATCAGAGGTGGATACTGGTGGTATGGCAGTAGGGGTTGAACCTTCACACAAATACTCCATTATATTTTATTCCTGTGTGACAGATGGCAGCATAGAGGCAGTCTGACAAAATGGTGTCTGACATGGAAGTGCATATGAAGCAAAGGAAAAAGGAGACATTACTTACAGAGCAACCTATGTATATTTACATAAATAAAATATATTGTGGTGCTGAATCCACAAACTTTGATACCCCTGGCTATGAGACCTATAAGCATACTTATAATCTAATGAGACATGCTGTATATTGCAACACTGATAACACTGTTACTTAGAAACAAAATTAAAAATTAGATGTTCTCTAGAACTTTAGGTAGTACAGGGCCAACAGCAACAATATACCTATGTATACTTTATCTGCTTTTATGACAGGTTAATTACATTTTCAAGCAATATAAAATAATAACAGAAAGAAGGGGAAAAAGAAAAAAAAAGAAAAGAAAACAAAGAGAAAGAATTATTTAAATGCACTGCAAGCACTAAATTCCATAGGGTACTTTTTGCCATGTCAAACTGTACCCACAATTTCAGATGAGGGCAGGGACATGTACACATGCTTCAAACTAACTGTAAATGTGTAATTTTATAATTTAAAGGCAGTATAAGAAGAGAATTGTGACAGTTTCTCCTTTTTGTTCACAGCATAACAAAATACTCATATCTAGCTTAGTTTCTCTCAGGCCTAGATCCTAATGTTTTCTGGATGGACAGTTCTGCACAGCTGTGTGACTGTGAACAAGCTGTGTGAGCAGAAGAGTCACCTTAGCTGGCACCATTCATCATCATCTACACATCTTTCTGCACTACAATGTAAACATACTTGATTCATATGTAAGGAAGTTACACGTTCTTCAAAGAAAAACTGGGAAAACACAAGTTTAAAAAAAAAAGAGCATTATTTCTTTCTTGTCTCTATCTGCAATCTTTCTTACAATGCATTAGCAAATATATAGTAGCATGTGTAGCAGTCCTTCCTCTTGAGGAGAGGAGAGGAGAATAATCACAGAATAATAGAAAGGCTTGGGTTGGGTTGGAAGGGACCTCAAGGATCATCAAGCTCCAACCCCCCTGCCACATGCAGGGCCACCAATCTCCACACAGAACAATGAGATCATCTCTCAGCCTCCTTTTATTCTGGACTGGACAGCTCCATGTCCTCAGCCTCTCCTCAAAGGACATAACTTCTGTCCTGTTGACCTCCCCTGAATACATTCAAGTACCTTAACATCCTTTTGCTATTATAGAGATCACAACTGTGCACAATACTCAAGGTTTGGTCACATCAACACTAAACATAGATGAGAATCACCTCTTTTGACTGTCTAGCTGCACTGCCTTTAACCCATCCTGAAATGGGGTTTGCCCCTTTGGCTGCCAAAGCACACTGCTGGCTCTAGGTGTGCTGTGACCAGCACCCCCAGGTTCCTTCCTACTGAGCTACACTCCAGCCACTCCCTTCCCAGCCTGTACCTGTGTCAGACACTATCTCAGGTACAGCACTTGTCATTTTACCTCGTTGAACTTCATGCTGTTGTTAACTGCCCGGTGCTCCAGTGTATCTAGATCTCTCTGCAAAGTATCTGGTCCCTACAGAGAGTCAACTGTGCATTCCTATTTAATATCATCAGCAAACTTGATTCCTATTTAATATCATCAGCAAATAAGATTTACTCTTATATATTGATTACCAATAAAAATGTTGAACAGAACTGGCCCTACAATTGAGCTATGGAGAATACTGCTAGTCACTGTCTGCTGGCCAGATGCAACCCCATTTAATACAACCTTTTGAGTTCTGTTGTTGAGCTGGTTCATCACCCAACATAACAGGAATCTGTTTATTTCTCTAGACAATTTGCCCAGAAGGATGACGTGAGGGATGGTATCAAAGGCCTTACTGAAATCCAGAAAGATTACATCTGCTGCTTTCCCTTCATTCACCAAGGGAGTGACCTTATCATAGAAGTAGATCAAATTACTAAGGCAAGACTTTTCCATGATGAACCCATGTTGTTGCTCAGTTGATGGAAATCAGATACAGAGGAGAAAATTTCACTTACACTCAGCTAAATAAAAGCTGCCCAATAAAAGACAGAAAGAGAGAGAAAGAGAGCACACAAAGAGGTTGACAGTAATGAATGTCTTCTTGAAAATCTAGGATGACAATGAAATGGAAGAGAGAACATACAGACACAACTGTAACTTGAGCTGAAAGCTGGATGAAAACATTAGAAGTCAACAAATAAAAGTTCACAACTAATAAATCGTGAGCCTCATTGCAATAGCTCTTTGATTAGTCTTTGAAACCAATTAGAGGATATCCGAAGTACCAAATGACTTTTCTCAAATCTGATCAAAATTTTAAGTTTGAGAAATATAAAATTTTCCAAGATTGAACCTGTCAAATGAATGCTAGCAATCATTCTAACTCTTTACTAAAATTCATCTTTTTCACAACATCTGGAGGAGGACAGGCAAGCAGTGATACTTGATAGCTTTTGTGATTTTTTTTTAAGAATGTGCTGGTCTTTACTTTGTATCTCATGCTCTTTTCCCAATAACTTTGTTTGCTTCCTTTATTTGTTGTGTCTCCTTTTCTTACAAAATAAATGGAAAAGAAGATAAACTCCAGCAACCTAAAAACAAAGCAAAACAAAACAAAACAAACAACAACAACAAAGACAGGGGATACAAAATTTTGAAAAATAAGTTGCTGAAGGCACAGGAATAATATACAAAATCTGCCAAGAAGTCAATTAGGCCTACAAGTGTAGGAGGAGGACACTGAAGGAAGATAAGGTGATATCAGAGAAGTTAAATGAATTCTTTGCATCAGTGTTTGCTACAGAAAAGCTTAGGGAGTTTTCCACACTGGAACCATTCTTTATGGGGGGACAAGTCTGGGGAACTGCTTTAAATTGAAGTGTCAGTAAAAGAGGTTTAAGAACAAATTGATAAAATGAATAGTGACAAATCATCAGAACCAGCTCTAAAGGAACTAAAACATGAAATTGCCTAACTACTTACTGTGGTGGGTATCCTAGAGCTTAAACTGGCCTCGGTGCCAAAAGAATGTAAGTGGGAAATACGCTACAAATTTTTCAAAGCATTTTGGAGTGAGGAGAGTGATCCAGCAAACTGTAGACAAGTGAACTTAATCTCTGGTTAAAAATACAGCAAAACATAAATGAAATAAAAAATTAGCAGATTATGGATAAATGAATTAATGGACATGCCATAAACAGTGAACAAAGCAAGGTACTTCCAGCCAATGATTCATTTGATTTCTCTTAGGTGCCTGCCACATGGCAGATATAGCTTATTCTAGATATCTGGTATTAAGAGAGTTAAATTAGGGTGAAAAGAATGCATTCCTGAGTATATGTATGTTGAAACAGCAGGTAAAATAAAAATAAAAGTATATCCAAAGGAAAAAGCTCATAAGTAAACCCAGCTAATAATCAGTTCTATAGTAGTAATTAAATAATAATAATAATAATAATAATAATAAAAGACGAAGTAATATGGATTGTTAAACTGAAATGATATCATCAAGTACCAGTTTTAAAACAAATCCAGGTATGTATCTTTTTTTTAATGTGGAACTCCTTGCAAGGATATGCTTTGGATTCTAAAAGTATAAATAGTTTTGATAAAAGCACCTGAAGACTTCAAGAAAGAAAAGTCTCATGAGAGATATCTGATGTCACTTTCAGCTTGGAATTCCCTTGATAGAATATTGGAGAATATACTGGGGAACCATCTATATCTGTTTTCGTTTGATACTCTTTCTTTAAATAACCATTACAGGTGATTTTTAAAGACAATAGACTAGATTCAATGGACCTTTGATATATCAATTTTTATATTAGATTTTATGTAATTTGTTATGATATGACCAAAAAGAACTTTCAAATAAAGTCCAAATTGTACAAGGATTACCTGTAGCAAAGGTTTACTCAGCTGGACCAGTGCTGTTGAAAACAATCCTTTTGAAGAAGAAGTGAGGTTTTGCTTAAGTGGAAGTATTTCTTAGCAATCTCTATTAATGGAGTTGGAAGATCCAGAGAAGTTCCCATCAGTTCTCAGGTAGGTTCAAGGCAAATCCAGAAGATATGCTGCTCACATGCTTCATAATGTGTTTCCACCAATCTTTCAGCTAAATTCCTTGCTTATAACTTTACATCTGTCTACTTTGAAGTAGTAAAAAAGGAAACAGATTTTCTCAATATTACCAATAATTTATCATCTTCAGACAGAAACTGTCAAGTATATAATCATGGATTGTATTTTCTTCTTATAGATAATTCTGTAATGATTACTAAATTCTGTGATCTTTGATAGTAAATATCTTTGAAAGAAAGCTGTTTTCCTTTTAGGATCATTTAGCCCTGAGTATCCCACAAATCCAGTTATTCATGTCTTTCTAGGTAGCTTGATGATATATCTAGCTACCTGGGAAGTTAGATAGTTTACCACACATCCATCTGTTCACTTACAACTTATAACTACTCACTCCATTTGGCAGAGTGGATGAACATTTTGTTCAATTACATTTAGGGTTTGATTTTAATTGTTTAATATTTCCATCAATAATGACTCCTTAAGTCATCTGTTCAGATTCTGCAATGTTAAATTCTCTTTGAAACTTAGGGGAAAAAAATGAAAAGAAAAAAACCCACCTAATTTGGCTCTCACCTGGCTTATTATGAAATGTTTCTGTATATTAATATTCTGGTTATTAAAATGTATAAGGACACGAAAAGTCAGGGAATGGACAGTACTGGGGATTGCTTTGAGCATAGCTGTCCATGAAGGAATAGCACTTTGGATCTCTCTGACAGAAGTAACAGATATTCATGGTTGAAATGGGCCAGGTCACTGTTTAGAAGGATTTTAGAAGAGTTTAGAATGGAAAAAGTGGTAATATCCTGTAATTGTAAAGAAACCACAAGGCAGAAAAATATGTATCCAAGGCAAAGCTGAGAAGATGGCAAATTAGGTAGTGTGATGCCAACCATATATCAAAGAAGCAGAGAGTGGGTGTTTAAGGCAGAAGGTGGTTTCTTCTGGATGAATTTCCATGAGTTTCCACAGGAAAATGAGGAATATAACCAAAATTAGTTCAACTAAACAGGGGTGGAGCAGTGGAGAAATCAATAACGGTCCTTTCCTCTGAATAGGGGAAACTGACAAATAAAGTGTGCAAGCAACTATCTCCCTCTGTGCTCTGACCTTGTGAGGCTCCATCTTGTGTAATACATCTAAAGATCTAGATCTTACATCTAAATCTGGAGCCCCCAGCACAAGAGAGATGTGGAGCTGTTGGAACAGGTCCAGAGGAGGCCCACAAAGATGATCAGAAGGCCGAAACATCTCTTCTAATAAGAAAGGTTTAGGGAACCGGGCTTGTTCAATCTGGAGAAGAGAAGGCTCTGGGGAGACCTGATAATAGCTTTTAAGTATCTCAAGGCAGGGTATAAGAAAGAATGGGACAGACTCTTTAGCAGAGTCTGCTGTGATAGGACAAAGGGGAATGGTTTCAAACTAAAAGAGTGTACTGAAGCACTGGAAACAGGTTGCCCAGAGAGATAGTGGATACTCTGTCCCCAGAGACATTCAAGGTCAGTCTGGATGGGGCTCTGGGCAACATGATCAAGTTGTAGGTGTCCTTGTTTCAGGGTAAATGGACTAGATGTCATTTAAAGGTCCCTTCTAACTCAAATGATTCTGTGATCAAGAGAAAAGCAGACTTCTGACTCAGTTGGAAAGTAATGGGACAGCAGGGACAGCAGGTTTTAAACTGAAAAAGGGAGGATTTAAATCAGATGTTTGGGGGAAATTTTTCACTTAGAGGTTGATAAGGTGCTGGAACAGGTTGCCCAGAGAAGTTGCAGATGTCCCATCCCTAGGTGTGTTCAAGGCCAAGCTTGGCTGGCCAGGCCTAGGCAGCCCAATCTAGTACTTGATTTAGTGGTTGGCAACCACACTCATGGCAGGAGGTTGGAACTAGGTAATCTTTAAGTCTATTCCAACTCAAGCCATTCTGTGATTCTATGATTCTATAGGCTGGAGATCTGAATCCAGTGCTCCTGTTTTCCTGGATTGCTGAACACACCAACAATGTGGGGAGTTATAACATTCAAATAAGGTTGATTTTTAAATGTTGTCATCAAATTACACCACCACATACTGGTTAAAAAAAATGCATGGGAAAAAGTCTGGTGGGCACAGGTGTGAAAGATCCATTCAAAACCATTTCACAGTGTAAACTTATTGTCTCCATAGGTCTTGGTATTACATTTCTGAGGCCAGTCATTTTTGGTCTCAAACCTGTCTGGAGTTTTAGAAAGAGGCAGAACTGTCTAGGGAAATGAGGAAAAACAAGGACCTGAAAGTCAGAAAAGTTTGAGGTGGGGGGTGGATTCGGAGAAGCAGAAGAAAAAATGGAGAGGAAAAGACATATGGAATGGGAAGGAGGGAGGTCAAGTAGTGAGAAGAAGAAAGGGAATAACTCAGTACCTGTGAATAACAAGGCATTTATATATATGTGCATAAATGTGTGTGCCTGTGTGAGTATATAAAATACATGTATCAGAAACACTTCTATTATTAAATAACTCATACCCCACATTGAAGGCTTTTTTATCCTGAGATTCATAGAAATATGCACCAATGATGCTGCCAGAACCAACGCTATTCAAAAGGAATTCTTGCTTTAGAGGCTCAAAGTCCAAGGTCAGTCCAAAGAACCTCTCAACAATATCCATGGGAACTACAGGGGTAGACCCTCACTGTGCTCACAGCAGTGGCTCTTTAAAGTTTTATATTTTGGAAATGAAATTGGATAAGGAAAATTCATGCCAGTAAAGTGAAATGCTTTATTCCATTGAAAAAAAAAAAAAATCCAACAAGCAAACCAGAACAGTTAGAAAGAGAGCACCTTAGAGTCTTTTTTGACAAATATTCGTACGTTGTGCTGAGAGCAACTGTGAGCTGAAAGCTTAGAATATAGCTGAGCTGTCTCTTTAAACACAATACCCTTTCCCCTTTTTTCATTTAGTTATCTCCTTCTCTGCTCTGTGGCTCAATCTGCATATGTTATTGGCCTCGATTCCCAGGGCTGCCACCTTAATCTGTAGTAGCTAATAGTACAACCTCACACATGGCCTGGGACCAGGCTCAGGTTAACAAGAAATCCAAAAGCAAATGGCTGGGGGAGGTTGCTATAAAATAACCACTTGAAAATTCAGGCTGTGATTTTTTTTCACATTTGCATGGAGAAAGCAAAGCCTTTAGTCTCAGAGGTTCAGTCAAATGCATTAAAAAGATGAACATTTTAGTTAATGTTGTAAGAAGATTTCTAAAAGCAGTTTTGATTGTGTACTATTAGCATTAATTAATTTCTATACTGAGACCAGCCATTATATTAGTAGAATGCATATTTTAATCAATTTCTACTTACTGTTTAGTGCAAGTTAAAGGTAGCTTTGTGGTTTGTGCCTAGTTTATACAGTGCATTTAACTCAATGTGCCTTAGGTAATGCTCATCTGAGGTTCAATGTATACTCTAATCAGAGCATGATACAAGAATTATGAATGAAACCTCGACAAGTAATGGGGCTGTTTTCATTTTGGACCATAGTGGAATATACCTTCTCTAAACAGGTGCTGGAATGCATTATTAAATAACACAATACTCTACTGCACTATCATCAAAAACAGGCATAAACAGTTAGGATTAAATCTGTTTTCAATAGCAGCTTACCTGCATATGAAAGCAGCTGCTTGATATACATTTGCAATCACTGTGTCATGGGTAAATTTAAAAGGATCTTGCCAAGTGAATTTTAAACAGTTGTCAGATTATTATTTTAGAAATATTTTATCATTTGTTAAAACCAATTAAAAACAGTGAAAATTAAATAATGTCTCTTTTTTTTTTCTCATTCTTATTTGACAAACAATGAGACTTGCTCCTCAGAACTGCTAAACAGCAGTTGAAATTGGTACGGTACTGATGTTTGTTTCTTTAGTCATAAACACTGCTGATGATTCACGTGACCAGATGCTTTGGCTGGAAAGTGGTCAGTGAAGCATCCATCCCATACTGCCTAGTCACAGATTCCTCATCCTTTGGTTTTCAGCCCAAGGAAAAACTGATGTTGTATCTCAGTGCCACAAAAAGGGGAGACCAGATCAGTTTTAGTCAGGTTAGGAAATACAAAGCAGCCCCACAGGAGGTTTTTCTGCCTTTGTCAGTAATGTCATTAGGTGCCTTTGATTCCAAACAAAGTCTTTTCTAAACGGTTGATGCAGGAGAGAAGTTCTGAAAAAGAAAATAGAGGGTGAGTAAGGACAGTAAATGTTGAAAATGCATGAAAGGAGAAAGTACAGTGGGAATGAAGAGAGAGTCAGAATATGTTTGATACAGGGAAAACTCTGAAAACGACTGTTTCTCAGGACATATCTATTTTCGCTCCATCCCTACTCTGCCTTCTTATGAACAGCCCTCCACTCATTCCCACAACACCCAGGGTCTGTCACTTCATGACACAAACAAATTATTTGGGTCATTCCAAGTGAACTCTACTACACCAAACCACTTTGGTCACATCCTGGCTTGCCCTGGAAAGTCATTCCTCACATCTGCAATTACATCTCATGGTCCAAATTCTCTCATATCGCCTATCACCACACAGTGTCCCCTGAAGTTTCCTCTTTTCTTATATTCACTGCCAGACTTATTTCTCCAGCATTTAAGATCCAAAGAGAGATCAAATTCACTGTGCTAGGAGACACACACAGTCTCTGGCTCAAGCTTCTTCCAACATGAACAGAACAAACAAAGGTTGAAGGGGAAAACAGAGGTACAACTTCACAAGAAGAATCTCAGCCTGGTCTCATGTTATCAGAGCTAACTGTCAGACTAAGAACTGCGCCAAGTGCCTGGCCAAGAGTAACTCTACCATCTTCACATGCGTGTCATAGAGAAAAGTGTGTGATGTGTATGGACCAAAATGAGTTTCAGATAAAGTGCATCTATAGGTGATAACTCTATATTTCCCTGTTAGAACATTTTCAAACACAACACAAACCAAGGTTTATGTTTGTACATCCTCTATAGCAGCACTGTCTTGGTAAGAGCTGAGTTCGCTGCAGCTGCACTCCAGATCAACATCCCCGCAATTAAGTCTTCACATCACTAACCTATTGGAACTAACCTGACTTTAAAAGGCAGTGACATCAGTTTTCACCATAGCATAAAACAGGACCATCAGTGGCTGCTGTTCTGTTCTGTAGATTTCAAAAGCAAGCAGTACTAATTGAGTTTTTTCTGTATTAGTAACTCATATCACAGATAACTAATAAAATAAGCATAAATATGCTGGAGGTATTTGGCATAAACAAGCACCAGCGGATTTCACATTGGCAAGCCTACAGTGATGTTAAGGATTTAAGAAGACATGAGGAAAAAAAAAATCACTGTAAATTCTGCCAGAAGAAAAGTTACCACTTCAAAAGATTCTGATTTAAAAACACAGAAAAAATTCAAGTCCTACAGTGGCAACTGACCTGCTACCATTCTGACTCCAAAGATGTCTCATGCCTGTCCTTCCTAACATCTGCAAATCAGTTCTGATGCCCACTCACTCTTGGACCTGTTCTTCCTTCTTAGAAGAAGAGCTGACCTATGAAAGCAAGACCCAGCTATTACTACACACAGGCTTACAGGAATGACTTTCTAGCCTTTATTAGATTCTATTGTAATCAATCACTTAGAAATGAAGGCTTCACTAGTTCATTACCCATTCTCTGAGCCATCCAGCTTCCCCAAATGCTTCATAAAACTTCTAGATTTCTAATATTTAAATTAAGTATTTCAATTACCTAATACTTAACAATGTTGCTTACGTTTCCCTTGATTTTCCTTTTCCTACATGGACTTGGGTTGAAAAAACTTCTCTATCAGATGTATATCTTAATTAAAAATAAGCTGCTTTAAATGCAGGAAAATTTAAAAAAAATTCAAAGTTACCATTTTCTCTCTCTTTCAAAGATGTAAATTCCAGAAAGAGAGCAGTTAGACTTTAAAAGAAAAATTTATGAGTATATCCCTCTTGGTACTCCTTTCAGTGCCTCCTAATTAAGGACAAGCCAATACAGTATCATGTACCAATCTGGTATTTATTAACAAAGCTAGTCATGATTTTTAACTGATTATTGCTCAGAGGATCCTCCCCTCATTAATATAAATGAATTAGGAGGAATAGTGCCAAATGTTTCAAATGGGAATTAACACGAGACTGCAAGGTATAATTAGTTGAAAATGCTAAATACATCAAAGTATTAATTTGTGTGTGCATATATATATGCTTTTATATATATGCTCCACATTTATATATTATCTAAAAATACGCATATGTATATGCAATTGAACAGATCAACTTAAGAGCATCTTATAGATGGTTGTATACCTGTTTTATTATATTATTCTCTACAGCTAAGAAAAACAAGATATCAAGCTGAAAGACGATTATAAAATCCAAGGAATAAAAACAGATATCCACACAGGATAATTTTGATAATACTTGTCATTTAAGGTACAGAATCTCTGAATCAAACACAACTGTAGGCACAATATCACCACCGTGTTGTACTGTTTTCTGCTAGTCTCATAACTGTGTAATTTTCTTTCCTTTTCCCCTGTGATTTCTGTGCTTGTATGTGTGTCTGTGTGTTTGTGTCCATGTGTACTTGCGCGTCTGTAAGTACAAATACAGTGAGGTTGAGTCACCACAGCCCAGACAACCATTTCACCCTGTATTTCAGATGTTTAGATTGATATTATGCTCTTTTCAGTGCTTGTGGCATCTTCTGCAGCTGTTTAGACGACACTCTCAATATTTCTGTAAATAAACAAACTTATCTTGGAAAAAAAACAGCAAGGTCAGACTATCAAACAATGGGCAGAGAGAGGAAAATCAGGAGGTGTAACAGAAATATGCTCACCCTTATTTCTCTATACTCATCTTGAAAAGATCCCCTTATGAGAAAAGGCTGGGGGAACCTGGGACTCTTCTGCCTGGAGAAGGCAGAGGGAATCTTATCAGTGCTTATATATATCTAACAGGTGGAAGTCAAGTGGATGAGGTCAGGCTTTTTTTCAGTGGTGCCCAGCAAAAGGACAAGGGGCAATAGGCACAAACTGGAACATACGAAATTCTATATGAACATGAGAAATAACTTCTTTACTGTGAGGGTTACAGAGGATATGGAGCAAGCTGTCCAGAGAGGTTGTGCAGTCTCCTCCGGAGATATTCAAAACACCAATGAACAATGCACACGTTGCCACAGAGAAACTTTTTGTCCAGTTTTCTTTATTGATTTTCATGCTTCAAAATATAGTTGCATTTACTATGAAGCAAAGAAGGTAAGGATGGATGCAGACAATTCAAATGGAGAGAGGAGGATGGATAGCATAACTACAACTTCAATCTCATAACATGTTGCAGCAGTATTTGCTGTACTTCACAGTTGCAATAAAGGGCTACTATCCTCAGTTCACTCCTTAACTTCAGACAAGTCTTTAAAATGTATCCTACTGATATCAGTTTAAATCCCATCATTATTATTCATATGGCTTGTCAACCATGAGTATATGCAAGGACCCATGTCACATGTATAAGAACTACTAAACTTGATCAGACAATATATCCTATGTATGACCATAGATGGTATCAAATGCTTAGGGAAGAAATATAATAGAAAGGTCACTCTCTAAATACACCTTGCTTGCTTCCAGAACTTACTGATGTTTTGTAAGGAGTTGCATCAGATTATTGCATCTAATAGTCCCAAAGGAAGGGAAAGTGACTTTTGTGTTACATAATTTTGTCTAATCTTGTTTTGAAGCTGTTTTTTCCTTTTTGTCCTTACAATATCCTCTAGCTGCCAGACACAATATTTCTGAGAATGTACAAGCTTTCCTTGAGAGAAAATACTAGTAGTATTTTTTTTTTTTACATTATTCCCTTGTCCTTTTACTGATTGCCCCATAGTTTTTGTTCCTTGAATTTTTCTTCAGTCTTCATTTTCTCCAAGACATTCATGACACAGAAGATTATTCCTCCTCAGTTATCTTTTGTTTTGCCCAGTTAAATAGCTTAGTGCATTTAGAAGTTTACAGAAATTGACACTGTTACATGAAAGCAAACAAAATAATTTTAAATAAAGACTGTTCACCTCCTGTCTATATTCATACTCTTTTACAACATATATAATATTCCATTTGCTATTTTAAAATAAGTCTTGGTGTAAGTGTATAAAACGAGAGATTAAGAGACTATAAACAATTTAAGATAGAGACTGTATCTTTGTGGGTGCAGTAACAGGTATGATGTGGTGCCTTTATACAGGACTGCAACAAAGATAACAAATAGAGATAAATATATGGAACAGCAGCACAAATATAAGCACATTTAAGAGACTGCATTATTGTTCTGTTAAAAAAAATATGTTGGGTTAATTGTGTTTGCTTTCACCAATGCAAAAAGGCCTTTACAGGCTTACTTATGTAACACCCACTTGTGGTCATAACTGCTTCACTGGTATTTTAACCTTCAGGATTTCTGTTCCTCTAAATATCTAATTAGTACTGCTGTTTTAATGGTTTTATAAAAGCATCTTGGCATGTATGCACAGAATGGCCTAGTGCCAAAGTACCATAACGTGCAGGAACAGTAATGACTCTGTTTCTGCTCTGACTCCTTGTGATAAATATGACAGAAAAAAAATCAAATGTGAAACTGACATGACAGCTCACATTTCTGCTGGATTTCATAAAATCTAGTCAGAGCATGAGTTCCATATTTTTGTCTGGCTTTTGTTTTTTTGTTTTGTTGTTGTTTTTTAGACATAGAGCACTTAATTTGTTCTTACTTTGCCTTTTCTCTCTTTGTATCATCTTTGACCTACCATTCTTGGTTGTACATATTGGACAAATCCAGTCACCCCTACCTTTGCAATTCAGATACAGGGGAAGAAGACCAAGGCATATAGGTCCTCATCAGAGAGACAAGAAGAGATTTTCAACAGTGGAATATCTGAGAAGTTCAGTTTTGCTCTGAGTCACATTCTAATACACTGCAAGGGATATTCAGCAGATGCTGAATCCACTAAGGCAGTATCAGAATTCTAAGTGCTGCTATACATTCATCTAGAGAAACTTTGCAGTTCATCTATAACTTCTATAAAAGACCTTTTTTCTAAGCATCATAATGGTATGAAGACTTAAACTAATGCAAAAATCCCCCCAAACGGCCTAGGTTCTGACATGATGCTTTCTCCCACTTGTTCAAACTAGTCCTTAAAGCACCTCAGCTTAGTATCAAAATCAAAGTATGACATTCTCCACTTCTGCTTCCTAATGGGTAATATATAGACTGTAGTGAGTATATCTCACACACTAGCAAGGTCTGACTAGAATAATGGTCCTCTGGTGCCACTAGCAGTCCACATAATTTACAGTTACCCTCATATTGCTCTAACTCATGGCAAGGGACAAAAGCTGGTTAATGATCAGTCACTGCAAGGTGGCATCTTTGCTCACACCTCCCTCCCAATTAGCACTCCTTGCTCCTTGCCTGCAGCAGAAAATCTGGGCCTTTATATTCTTTTCCCACAACAGCAGCCTCCATCATTAATTAGTGTATGGAAGCTCTGGAGATCCATTGGGAACAGAAAAAAAAAAAACCATTCTCCTGTGACAGTGCTACTCCTGCTAACAACTCCAATTCCCCTCAAGCTGTCAGTGACACATCCTTGAGCTTCTGGTGACCCTGTACAAGACCTTTCTTTGGACTTAGGAAACTGTGATATACAACTCATGAATCTTATGGCTTCCTGATTCAGGATTGTATTATCTTTATCTAATGGAGTTCAAGCTGAGTCTGAAGCTTGGTAATGTCTCTATCTTATGCTCTTCAGCTGACAAAGATATACCTGTATCAGTAAGTGCTTGATTTGGGTATACTTTCTTTTATTCTTCCACCTACTTTCAAAAAACGCACGGAATGCAATGTCTTGGTATCTTGAAATCACCCCCAGATGGTAAGAAGTTACTAGGCAGACATGCAGCAGGTACCGTGAAGAAAAAAGCAAAGTAAATCTGATAAAGAACTATTCCTGTGCCTTGACTCTAATATAAAACTGGATAGACTAGAGATTTCCCAAGAAAACTAGAAGTTATAATCATCTGCTAAATATTCTGAAAATTTATGGATAAGATCTGAAGTTTCAGGTACGTGATGAAATTTTCTGTAGTTCATTAGTCACTAGTAATGTCATATTTACTTTTTGTATAACACCAGGTACAAGGAGAAAGTGAGCAAGTGACACGTGATCTCAATCAAAAACACTGTTAAGTACAGTAAGAAACAAGCAAGTAGCTTTCAACTGACATTTTTCTTCCAATTTTATGCAGTTTTTTTTTTTTGCAGTAGAGGATATTAGTCCATATTCACAAACATCTTTGCCCAGAAAAGAGCAGCTCAGGAATATATGATTTTTTTTCCTGTGTTTAATTACACAAATAAAAGGTCCTGGTGAACTCAGCATCTGCCCAGTTCAGATCATAACTGTACTACCAGAATATCCACCTTGTACTGATTAGGCTCCCAAAATCCTAGTTTCACATCCACAAAGTTCAGTTTAAATCTCCAAATTGTCCAAGGTCAAGCCTTTGGCTTTTGTAAGGTGCTGATCAGCAATCTGAATGGGATATCCCCAGGATATTAAATCTATTGGCCTATTGACCCAAAATCTCTGATAGTTGAAAAGAGCTGTCAGTCACTAACACTGAAGTCACTGTTAAAGAGGATATGAATTAAAACAAGCACTTTTTTTTTTTTATTATTCCCTACCAGTACTCCAGTTCAGATTTTTATTGACCTTGAGTATGAGTTAACTCCCATGATAAGGGTCTGCTGATAAAAGCCAGAGTCATCAGTCCTGATCACAAGGGAAAATTAAGTTTAAAAATCAAGTTCATTCTTCAGAAGTTAAATAATGCTCCTGGCATCAATGAGCTCCAAATAGCATTCTGTTTTTATTATTCACATTCTTTCCCATCCCTGTCCCATTAATTATGAAGTGCACATACTTAATGTGCCTGGTCTGATATTGTCACATACAGAGCACATCACCTTCAGTCTCCTTCCGTCTGTAATCCACAGACATATGTCACTAACAGAAGAATTCTTGTATTGCTCCCTCAACTCCTCCTTCAATCACAGGGTTGAAGGGACTGAAAAAGAAAGTTCTGTATCTTACAGAAACACCCATATGGAGAACTGTAGATGAGAGAAGGATGGAGAGTGTATAAGGACCAGGACAAAAGAAAATTTAGAGAAGGCAAAATATTTCAGCTGCCTTTTAAAATATCAGCTGCTTTTTAAAACATATAAAGTTAACTCAGATCAAACTGATTCCAGAACAGTATGCCTTCTATTCCAGCAATATCTATTGCCATATGGAACTTTTAAATACTGGGTTTGGAAAGGAAAGAACACAAGGTAGCCTAGTTAAAAACGCACCAGAAGTATGAAGACAGCAGCCCAGTCTGTTACTTGATATTCAAACCTTCTTAAAACTTTACTGTGATTCTTTTTTTTTTCCCTTCTTTCTTCTGGGAGATTCTACACAGCTATATGATCAAACATTTGACAGCCATTTTCAAGTAATTTTACATGATTTCCATACTGAAGAAGTATTAAACATGAGATTCCAAGAAACTAGTCAGGCTTGTTACATTTTGCTGTTTTCTCCAGCATAAACATCCTAACCAGTGCCCTTAAGTATAGTACAATATCATACTATTTTTCCATATTTTCTTTTCCTCATAGAAAATTCAAAGCTTTTCTATGTTTTCTTACTTGTTATACATTTGGATCAAATATCTCTTGAATATGTAGAAGGGAACAATCAAATGTGGGAACAATAATATTTTTGAATGTATTTGACTACGAGAATTTGAGTACATCTACCTATCCAGCAATGAATTTGAATTCACTTCATGAACATCTTAGAATGAGTAAGGGTTAATAAGGGTTTTAGCACTATGTCTGGAGTTTGAAAAAACATATAATTCAAGTAAAAGTATGTTAAAAAGTAAAGTACAACTGTGAAATAAAATAAATTTTAAAAGGAGGGATCTAATATAGTCCAACTGCAAATGAGTCATCTTAATGGCATAACAAGAAAAAAAACATACATGAATTTGACATTGTATTCAGCATCACAATCGTTCTGGCAAGAGAAGGGGAGAGGAAGAGAGAGACTGACTTCAGATGCCTAAGTGCTGCTTATCAGCAGGGAAACAAGTACTGTACTTTGTAAAGTTATCTTTACTTGTAATGTTTTGGGGCCATTTCAGGCAATAAATACAAATATTAATCATTGTCTTCTGAACTACAACATTAAACTTCACTTCCACTCCAGAGTGAGGCATTTATATGGAAACAATTGCACAGTTTTAATTTGAAACTATTTTGAAGTGATTAACATGTGACCATGTCTGCCAAAGCATTCAAGATTGTTTTTGCACTTGTGTGTGTATTTAAGATCATTAGGAAATGCTGTGAATAACTGCAAACATTGTGTATAACAAAACATCTTTATCATTCTTTAAACCCAATATAAAGTGTTCTTAAAGTATAAACATGCCTCATATAAAGAACGGACTATTTGTCTTTATTTCAGGTGATGCATTACTATCTCAGGAGCTTCTTGAAAGGTGACCTAAAAATAATCAGGAATTAGCCTCATATAGCTCAGAGTGGGAAAAGGTTTGTTTTATTCTTGTTACTTGCATGATGCATTTTTTGCTTTTTTCATTTTTTTTTTTCTTTCTTTAGGATATTTTTAAATGTCAGTTTTCATTTTCTTGCATTTTAATCGCTGAACTGATTAGTGATTTAAAAAAATCCATATCACTGTGGTTTGGGAGGATGTGGAAATAAGAAATATTTTACACTTACTCTTTCCAAAAGGTCATACTGCAGTACATCTACAGTAGTGTTAGCAAAAGAAAAATGCAAAAATAATAGGAACTATCACCTAAAATCCCTTTCTTTTCTTCATTTGTTTCTCTCTCCATTTTTCTGACTCATATGACATCATCAGTTCACTGCCTATTCAGGTATAGATCATAGTAAATGGGCTTGGACATATAACAGGAGAAAGGAGGAATGCGGGCTAAGATGGGGAGGAATACAACAATCAAGTCTTCGAGCATTAAATAAAGTTTTAAATTTTAACTTAATCTCATGCTCACTTTTTTCTTACCTTTAACTTGCATTAAAAACATAATCCTACTACCTAGCAAATATAGATAGGATTTCAAGATGTTCAGGTTTAAGGAATATTTTAGCCAACAGTCCTTCTTTCTACTTAGGAATGGACTGTAGATTTAGGTCTCTGACTTGCAACTGTAAAAGATGTGAAAATTCATATTCAATTCTATTTAACCAAGCACGTCATGAGCAATGTATTAAGGAGTCACCTAGCTCCTTTATGTCAACACCTGGGGCAGGTATGGAGACAACATGCTTGGATATTGGCAAGGAAGGAGAATCCTGTTGTAGTTTATAAGGTCTTCATTTGTTCATCTTGGAAGCAACAGCATAGCATATTTGGTATGGACCCCAGTTCAAAGACTGTAACAAGGAGGTCCTATTTAACAAACCAAGAGTGTATTATGTCTGCCCTTCTCATCTCTACTGCTGGGAGCCTGAGATCTTCTGGCCTGGATATGTAGTCCATACTTTGGGTGATGTCCTTGTGAAGCAAAAGACAATTATGACAAGATAGGTTTTTAAGAAGTTAGGTAATAAAAATAACATCCAGAGGAATCCTGAGGATTTGAGAAATGTAGAATACAGCTTAGCTCCAATGAAGGACCAGTGACACTAGTGTTGCTTGTCTTCACTGTCACAGGAAACCTTCGTTGCAAGATAATACTATTAAGGTCTTCAGTTTCATAAGGCTCTGCTGATGAAGAACCAGGGCTTTGAGTAGTATTGAAGTTCTGGATGGAAATGCACTGGCAAAGCTGTTTGAAGCTGTTTTGTGTAAATTTGTGCTCATAATATTCTGGTGCTACCTGCTGGGTAAATGCTGACAGGTCTCTTCTCCTTAATTGTCTAAGTACTTTGAACAAATGAGGATGGAATTCTATGCTTTCTACTTGCATTAGTAGAATGTTCTTGCTTTATTCTTAAGTACCCCACCACATGAAAACTTCTTTAACTGAAGCCATATCAGTAGCAACACTTTAGGAAGAACTGCCCGCTACTTATTTCAAGCTACTAATCTTTCTGAAGAAATAAGTACTTGATATGTATTTCCTTAATTATTCTCATTATATTTAACACTTGGAGCTATGAATTTGTTTCATTATGGATAGGAACTGAGTGTTTCCAATCATGGAGATATTTTTAATGACAACTTTTCCAAGATCTCAGCTCTTAAGCTTACATTACAGAAAGCTTTACTCTGCAGAGTTTAATAGTCAAAAGGATAGCAATGCTTTTTCCTCCCTTCTATTTACTTTCCCCTTCATCTCTCGTGCACCTTCCTGAAGTGGGATGTAGATGCAGCACTAGCTCATTTACTTTGAGCTATCCTCTGCTCCTTTTCCACCCAGTTAAGCTTTTTGGGGTTGCTCTCTGGAGCCATCTCGACTGTATTTGCCACCAGCTGCTTCCCACAACCTCGTTTCTCCCCTACCCACCTCCAGAGTGTTGCACCACACTGCAGGAGCCCACAGTGCCATTTGCCAACACCATCTGCTGGACCTCCTGAGCCAAGATTACCTCCTCTTAAGCCCATACCCTTTCTCTCTGGGTTTCAAAGACTGCAAACTAGGGGTCACAATTTGAAAAGAAAAGCCTAAAAAATCTGAAGCTGCTGTTCTTATTCCCAGCATCTTTTCTTTTTCCTTCCAGCACATAAACACCCTTCTCATCTTGCAGTAATTTTTCTGGTAAAAAAAGAGAAAATTCTGTTACAGCTTTCAACTGCTGTTTTAGGCACACACCAGCCCCAGCAAAGCTGCCAGGTGATAGTCTTAATTATATCTTCTCTATCTTCAGACTGTCCCAGTCTAAAGAACTGAAACTAAAGACCCAGATGGCAGATACCTATATTTATACCCAAGTCTAAGTCTCTGTACAGTAAAGTCTTTTAGTAATACAATTTAAGGGATTATTTTGCTTGACTACATTGCCTGGTCCCATATATCGTGCTTGTGAGTTACTGGCTGGTCTCTACACATTCCTAACCTACAGGAATGTCAATGTTTACGTATTTCTCCCTTTCATCTCTAAAGCATCTGCATTGGATCGACATACTGCAGTGGCTCTGAAGAGCCTTAATCTTCCTCTAACTTGTTGGATACTCTGATGCTGGTCTTGCTGTTCCCTCTTTGCTCAGAAAAATCTCCACTTTCAGCTACCAAGTTCTACCCCTTGTTACAGTAAAAAGGTTCCTCTAGGCATGCTGAAATCTTCAGTCAAGGACCATGGTCCTCAGCTGCACCAAGTATGAGGATAGATTATTAATTCAGCTTGAGGAGAAAGCCTAGGAAATCTAGGCTGTACATGGAGGAAAAGGGTAAGGTTATTACACAACATGAAACCATATGGTCTTTCTTCCGTTTTCCACTCAAACATACCTAAATATGCAAAGAACTTTTTTTCCCCCCTCTTATAAATCATACTTCTCCACTGTTTTTTGTCTGCTGCTGGGAAAAAAAAAAGGTAGACAGACTAGAATCCTTAAGTTCTACTTTTGCTTTTGACTTTCAGTCAGCAGTATGATTTTCTTTACTCCCTTTGTCAAAATGTTCCTCAGTTTACCAATTTGCAAAGTTACTACAATGGCAGTGATGTATCCACAAGAATAAAAGACTAAAAATGTTTGCAAAAAGACCTCAATGCTGGCAAAAGAAAGTATTGGAAAACTTCTTCCAAATTAAAAATCCAAAATGTGATAGTTTTTTTTCAAATCTAAACATCAACTGAAACCATGAATCTGCTTGAAAGTTAACCACTCCTACATGAACACTGCACTCTGTTTATAAGGCACATTGTTTCCTTCATAAAGCCTACAGAAACCAGACTTTGATTTGAATATAATAAAATTGCAGAAACAGCAGAAGCTGGCCATGTAACTCCTTTTTTAATGAATACCTAAAGTAACAGTCCTCTAAGCCATTGTGTCATCTTTCAACTCCTGTCCCTCCCTCCCCCTTTCTGCACCAAACTCAAGGAAAAGAAAAACTGATTGGCAGGTACTGTAGCTGGTGTGAATAACCACGACTATATATCTTGTCAAAAATCAGCATGTACTTTAAAAAAGAAGAAAGTAAAATATGAAGATAAGAGGAATAATCTGAGGCTCTCCCATATTCTCATTCAAATTTTTCTATTTAGATTTCACTATATTTCCTTTTTTAACCTTCTCCTGCAGGTCTTTATATATAGGACAAAAAAAATCCACTTCTGTCATTTAAAGCATGATGAAAGTACCAAAGAAAGATCTATTTTCAGCTGTTTCTCGTTAGAGCACTTTTTTGCCACTGTGATAAAAGTCAATGCAAAGAAAGAAAGACGAGTCACTGATGAAGATGAAGAAGCATTTCTGATCAGCCATCTGTTCAACCAATTAAACCCCTCGCAAATAAAGTTGTGTATACTTATATAGCTAACCCATAAAGATATACATATCTATGTGTACACTGGCATGCAAAGACACACAAATACCATGTAAAGTCTGCTTTGCATATACTAAACTCTGCTTAAACACTTCTTACATGCTGAGCATAGCTAATTAAAGGCATACATAGAGAAACACTGTAAATGTAAAATAGAATTTGGCCCCAATGGAGAACAAAGCCTTCTCTATTAGCATCCTTTTCTCTTAATGGTCCTTATGCAGTAAAAATAAAGTCCAAACACTATAATTTCACTCCCAGAAAAGTTACAAATACTGTAGGTATCTTTAGAAACAGCTGCAAAAGTGGATTCACTTCTGACAAGATTGGTGTTAATTACCAGTAAGGACTTCAGTATAATACTATTTAAATCATTTTAAATTATCCCTCTCAAAAATTAATTTTTCATCAAAGATTACACAAAAAAATCATGATATCATCTCTGCAGCTGCGATTTAGTAATAATTTCATCTATTATTACCAATGTCAGTTAGATAAAAGAAAAATGGCATCCTACTGTGCTGATTCCAGCATAGGCCATATATAGAAATTTTTAACTATCACTTATAATCGCCTTGATGAGCTTAAACCTCCTCTCAATTAACACCCTAAATGACACTGAGACATCTTAATGGAGGATGTAAGTAAAGGAAAAAGACTTTAATCAAAGAATAAAAAGAGAAGTGCCAAGTAAAAGGAGGAAGTCTGGTGCACCTCTCAGTGTCCAATCATACCAAGGTCCTTTATCTTGTCTTGAAATTCTTGTCATCTAAGTATTGCGACTCTAACTTCACAGAAGCCAGAAGGGAAAAAAAAAAAAAAAAAGAAGTGTTCATACTCTTATCCTCTTATCTGAAGTTTGCATCCATTTCTGAGAAAGACACTGGGCATATACATCTAGCAGGCAACACATGAAAAATGAAACTGAAGAGACTGTGAAAAATAAAATGATAAGTTATAACCAGAAATTCCAATTAGGTTTCTCCTTCAAAAATGGTTTGGGTCAAATTATAAAGACATAGGAATCCTTATAATAATCAATGAAACTTAAAAGAGCATGTTCTGATCCAAACATTCCAACCCAAACAAAGTTCTTCTTTTACAGCCAAGTAGTAATTATACTTCAAAACCTCACATGCCAGATAACCACGCAAATATTTGCTTAAATGGCACCTAAACTTGATATTAAGGGCATTCTTGTCTCTTTCAGCATTCCTCTAAGCTTCCCAACACAAGCATTTAAGTACATACATACACTAGGTAGTTGCAGCAGCACTCTTCAAATTCTAGGAAGACAAAGATGTAAGTCTGTGTCTACTGGTTTTCAAACCTGTGAAGTCAACTTACTGTCATTTAAGTAACCACACAGATGTAAGGAGTTGATAACTTTCAGCAATCATCTACAGACTTAGACTTGTGTGAAACCACAGGGTGATGGCTACAGGCTGGGAGTTGCTGATTTAGGCTGTAGGTAGCCAAAAGAACAGATAGTGGGTGGCTTTGCCACACTGTTCGTCTTGGTGACAATCTGCCAGCTCTGATAAAGAAAAAGGGCTTTGGTAAGTGTGGTCCCAAATACCTTGGGGAGGTGCTGCGAGTGCCCAGGAATCAATCATGTCTGCTGCAATTGCTAAGGTGGCTGTTACGTTTTGAAGACTTTAGACTACAAACGATTTAAGTTCCTATTCACTGTGGCTGTTCCGATGTTTGTAATTTGAAATATATATATATATATTTTTTCATGGCCTGATATTTTTTCAGTTAATTCACTCATAATGAGAAGCAAATTAATATCTCTGGGTGCATTAATGGTAAAAAAAATCTAATTAAAATCAGCCATGGTATTTCATTTCTTTCAAGTGTTTGTTTGCCCGTTAGAGCTTCACAAACTCTTAGCTACAAATAATACCAGTTAAAGATTCAGCCCATTTTGATTAGGAAATCATTTGCAAATGGATTTTGCTTCTATTTGTCAGAGGTATTTGTTGAATAGTTCATCCAATCATTTCAGCTTGTGGGTTGTTTGCTTCAGCATTTTTCTAGTCACTCCTATCTTGGTGCTAAGCACTCAGTATTTACAACACACAAAGTACTGTTAAAAGAGCCCCTCAGGTAAAGGTAAGAAATACTCCAACCTCTACTCCATGGCAGGCTTACTATCCACTAAATTTAGTCATGGCTCTTACTGAGAAGTGGATCAAACCCAGGGAATTATTTCTCCTTCTGTGCTGTATGATATTAGACACATGAATATTACATAGCAACTAATAATAAGCAACAGACTGGGTATTTTTAGAGAGAAATTTGCAGAAGTGCCGTGATTCATTAATATCTGCGCAACTTTCAGCATCCACAAATATTACCCTGTCATGGGGGCAGTTGTATGAATATTTCCAACTAAAGAGTCTTCCTTGCCTCTCAGGAAAGCAACCTTCCACTATTCAGTCTCCAAACAGTTTTATGTTCAGGCTTCCGACACTGCCCCATCATTTGATCTTCTAGTCAAACACTTTTCTTTCTCCATTTAAAATTTAAAGAGGGCTGATTTTGCATATGTAACACACAGTGTAACAACAAAGTAATGTATGCAATTAAAAAAATCCTTAAGTATTCACTGATCTGAAGGTCAACAGTCTGTCAGTTTAACAAACAAAAAATGAAGCTAGTATCTTTGCACTTTATGTCACTTTCTGTAACAGCAGCTCTAAGAGAAACTGATGTATGGTCCACTATTTTCTTATCTGACAGAAGAACTGTTTGTACACTGCTTTTTAACTTGGTCTCCATTTCCATCTTTTACAAGTATGATAATCATTTCTGTTGATTACAAGTCTGAAAAAAAATTACCTTTTCCAACCAAAATGGTTGTGGCAACAAGGAGCCTAAGGCAGACTTGGTCATGCTGATAGTAAAAGGAAGTCCTCTTCCTGGAATTAGGTTTGATCTGCCTCAACAAGTGACTCTCATAAACTGCCTCTCTTCAGAGGGATGGAATCATGCCAGTCAAGCCACACCAATAAAAAGCTTTCAGGTGCAGACAAGCCTGAGAACACTGATATTTGTTCAGCTAAACAAATGCACACTGCAATGTGGATGGACATTCTGGCACCAGTTTGTAACTTTGTGAACCGCATTTAAGGCAGTTTTAGGTAGTTCTGCAAGACAGTTAAATCCATCTAATGCTCCTATGCCCGCACGTCTATGTCTGCTTTGCATAGACACAAGTGCTCATTTGAGCTCTACGCTAATTGATTTAGACCACCAAAGAAGTAGAAAATGAAGTATTGTTATTTGCTGTATTTGTTTTCTGACTCTGTTGTGAGCTGAAGTATCTTACTGGGGTATTAGAGAAGCTTCTGAATTAGCATGAGAAGGAGGGAAGAGGGCTGCTTATTTCCTTTCAAAATCAGAAGGATTTTAAGATGACTCAGTCTATAGGGGACACCATCCCACTTAAATGGTGCTATGTCACAGAACTTGGATTTACCATTTTGGCTCTACCATCAGAGCCATTCTATCCAAATACAGGGACATCTGATAAGAAGAAAATACAACACTTAGACAAAAACACTGAATATTTTTTTCAGGGTGGAAATAAATTAGAGAAATACACAAACCTGGTGGTCAAGTGTTGCTGGCATTGATATCTTAGTTAAGACTGTGAGGAAGGAAAAAAAAGGCAAAGAGTCAGTAAACCACACTTTCCTCTCCTAACTAGCACTGCTATGGCAGCAACTCCCCTGATGTATATGTGATTTTACCTACAAAAGAGTACTTTTGCCCTGTACTTATTTTGTTCAGGAAGTTGTATCAGTTTATCAGCTTTTTGTGCCAGTGTAAACTTAGCTTCCAATGGAAGTGTCTGACAGACTAGCTGTATCACAAGCCTCTTCTAGCTAGGATATGGTCATAAGAGGAATCTTTGGGCTTTTGATTATGAAAAAAGCCTATAGTTCAGTGGATGCCCTGCAATGAAGCTGTGCAGCTGCTATGAGGGTGCTATTTTTGCTTCTTCAGTCACCACCTTTCAAAAAAAAAAAAAGGAATCCTGCATGTGCTGTGAATAACAAAAAAAAAAATCTATTCAAAGTGACTATGCTGCATTTGTGATTTGTGTCCTTTTATTTCTTTGCCAGCAATAAAAGAGTTCTCTCTAAAATCCCCGACACTCTGCAATTGCTTGAGAGCCAGGACAGCTCTCAAGCCAGGTCTAAATTATAAAGTGTTGTTGACAAAGCTGTTTCAGTCACAAGCATGAAAAAAAAAAAAAAATCACACCCTTAATTGATATAGATACGCCAGCAACACCCTCTGTATAGATGCAAGAATCCCTTTGCTGGTATGGCTTATGTCACTCAAAAAGGTAGTTGGAGAAAAAAGACTCTTTTTGCCAATATATGTTTTTCCTTTAGCACAGCTCAGCCAACAAAGCCTCTGTATCTTGGACAAATGATTCCCAGTTTTTCTACAATTGAGTTTTGCTTGGGAGAATACACAATGTCTGTCCTTTCCTTGCATCCAGGCCTTTCTCCCAAATTGAGCTTTTAGCTCCCCACTGTCTCCTTTTTGCTTCAGTGTCTGCCCTGTTACCCTACAGCCTTCTTAGTCCCCTGCTGTTCATGGGGCCATTTCTGTCTAGAGACACTCAGATATCCTTACATGTATCTATATCTGTTTCATATATATATATATACACACACACAAATATATATATGCGTGTGTATCTCAGCATTTCTGGTCATAGCCAAATTCACTGGCCGAAAAATTTCCATCCAAACTTACACAGCCTGTCAAAATGAAAGCAAGGAGAGGCTTTGTGTGACCATTTGGATTTCTTATTCTTATCACTGACAGTCATCAAGTCCCAGATTCACAGGACTTTGTTCAGTCAGGTTTGGAATATCTCCAAGGACAGACGTCATGGAACTCCACATTGGAACCAGTAGTGACATGGTATCATTTAAACCATTCCCCTGAAAAACATCTTAAAGTCTGCAAACTTAAGCATTTTTTTTTTTCCTCATTTGGTTCTACTACTTGTACAGTAGTAGTACAGTTGTAGTAACTTGTACAGATAGAATTAGAAATAGAAAACATGTATGAGGAGGAAAAAAACAACAAAACAGTATTGGAGGGGTTATTGTGATAGGAGGAGAGATATTTAAAAAGCAGGAATTGTGGATGGGGTTAATGCTTATTAGTTCTCTGCAGTTCTTCAATCTTTCTGCATACTTCCAAGTAAACAGAAGGCTGCACTCTCTCTTTCCTTGTACTGAGGTTGCTACTTGATCCTTAATGGGTTTGAATCTTACTGATACTTCTGAGGATGCTAACAGGTCTATCGAGGACTGACTCCTATTATCGTCTGAAATTTACAGTCACGTGCTTCTACTGAGTAGATCGAGTTTGTTCTCATTTTATATATAAATCCTAAAATCCCACAAAATTAGATCCAAAAATATACCATTTGCTTAGAAGTACAAGTAAATCAGCACAGAATACAGAGTTCTCTCTATATTGTAGGCATAGGCTTATGAAGACATCCTTATCCCCTCCTCCCTCTTTTTTCTTTAACTTACTTTCAACAGGAGAGCTTGCCAGATCCACCCTAAGCCACTTTAGGTTCATTTAAATGAAGATTTAATCTTGCAGAATTGAATTCTCCTACACCATATCTTATGCTTGGATGGATCCATAGATAACTGGACAGATGCAAGTATGAATGATAATATATCACTATACTAGCAAATGTTGCCTTTGTATTCAGATTTCTGAAGGAAACTGGTCTATAATGATGTTTTGTTTACTTTAGAGTCACTCTACTGATACCTAATGGAGGTACATTGTATTTTTTAAGGTGAAATAAGTTTTACACAGCTAAACATAGGGGACTAACATTGCCTTCTGCTTTCTAGAACCATGTTTTTGATCTTAAAAGTAAATAAAGCTTAACCATAACAGTATTATAATATTTATATCAGGAATTGGCTAAGAAGATACTACCCATCATTTTTAGAATTTTATAAACAGTATTTGAGAAGGGAAAAAAATCTTGATTTTTCTTCAAAATAATTTGAATAATATGAAATAATTCTTTGCTTTCTGCTCCTCCTATTCATGCTACAATACTGTACCAATGCAGTAACAACATATCTTTCATATATGCATACATTAGAGACTTCATTCCTAAAAGAACAGTGTTCTGTGTAGACAATGAAGGTTCTTTAGCTATTTCTAAAAAATCAGCTCCATCAGAGGTGAAATAGAACAAGCACTCAACACTTTAGAAGGACAACTGTAAGTGAAGAAAAAGACCGTACCAACTGAAATCTGAAGGGACATAAATAGGGAGGGGGGAATGTGACCACCCAGTCAGAAGTTACCACTCTTTCACCTCTGAGATCTTTAGTGTCTGTATTAGCTAGAACCAAACTGGCATTTTATTCAAAAGGTGGCACTTTGCAAACAGCATAGTCTCCCCAACAAAGCAGGGAAGCCATGCAGAGGAAACAGCACAAACTAAAATTTTAATACCGCACAAGTTGAAACCCAGGATTCTCCATATATTTTGACCCTAAAGAAACTTCTTTCAAACACTGAATTTAGAAAAATATCCTGTAAGGCAAGAGAAGAGAGCATTTGGTATGGAAGAACTAATATTATGCTGAAAAGAGCATGAGTTTTCGACGCAGGCTGCATCAGTAATTATCAAGCGGTAACAGCATTGTTATGATTACAATATTTTTCTCTGTCCATCAATTACTCACATTCTAATAAATGGTTTTTCCTCATTAAAATTCTCTGTAGCAATTGAGAACTGCAGTATTCAGCTGACATAAATAGCAAAACAGACTAGAACTGACTTCAAGCAGTTTCTAGATTTCTTATTGGGTTATGCCATAGTGTATAGCAAACAGGTATTGGACCAGAGAGATTATCGCATTACAAAGGAGAAATGAAATAAAGAGCTTACCCCTATCCTGGGCTTGCAGAAGGCCTCCAAGAGGAGTGCTCTCCAGATAGAGATCCTTCCTCTTTGGGAGTCAGCCCTTAAATGGGGTCACTCAGGTGAAATTGTGTTCACCTGTGCCCCTGCAGCTGACTCAGCGCTCACCTCAGGTGGTCAATCAGAGGTTCAGGCCATGATTGAACAGTTCCCATACACCAGAGCAATCCCAAAAACTCTCTCATTCACGTGGCAAGTCTTTGGTCTTCAGGGATAAAAATATAGAAAAATATAAAATAAAATAAAATAAGCCATTGTTCTAGATTTAGTGTCTCAGAAACGGAGTTGCTAAAGCATCCCAAAGGGAGAGGCTTTGGTGAGAGAAACCGCAAAACCAGCCTATCAGCCGTAGGGTAACTGCTTCCCCGGAAGTAGCACAGGACTTTTGTAACAGAGGTTGTAATCCAATGTGTGTTTGTGTGTCCTCCATGCCCTTTTAATGCTTCTTGTGAAAGATGGACACTCATTTAGCCAAAAGTTATGCCGGCTGCAGATCAATGCATTCTGCTGCCTTCCAATAATTTTAATGCTGGATTATGATTGAGTAAGACATTAAGGTGGACTGCATAACACTGCCCTACTGTTAAGCTTTAATTAGTTAAGGCAGCAGAGACCCTCCCTGGAACAAGATGCTCATATTTCTTAGAAATGTAGACAATCTTTTATAGAAATATGAATTAAGAATAAGGGTTTTTTAAATGCAAGGTAAAAGCAAGGGAGGGAATTAGGGCATAAAACCCGCATAGAACAACTCATGAGACTTCTTTTCAGGGTAGCTGAAAAAGAAGTAGAAATAGATGCAATGACATAAGTACTGGGAAGTGCCATAACCTATTTGACAGGAGTGTAATGAGTGCAACAGGAAGGAGGAAAAGGACAAGCATTGCCTGTGTTTTACTATTTCCTGGCTGTATTGCTGATGCTCTGTAAAATCTTTGGCAACGTATTTCACTTCTTACCAAAACTGGAAATAAAATGTATGTGCCAGAAAGAAATTTTGATCTGTGGATTAAAAAGCCATGAAAGAAACTGAATCTCAGGGCTGAATACAAGAGAAACACTGGATGGGGGGGGGGAACTGGCTTAGCTGATTATGGGAATGCCTCCTCCAGCAAACTGGCAATGGTGACATGGCATTGCCTCAGACAACATGGAGTAATGCATTAAAAAGATTTACTGGTTATGTTACGCCGTGAAGTGATAGGGTATTCTTGAAGCAAAATGTTGTATTACTGTATAGGAATTTGAGGTCTATGGATACACAGAATTGAACAATTTCAAATGAGCAGCAGAGTTTGTCCTAAGTATAGTCACTTCAGTTCAAAAATGAATGGGTTTGCATGCATGTGGTAAAGAATAGTTAAAAATGACTGGAGTACTCTTCAGATTATTGAAGCAATCTAGGAAATCTAAATTGGTCTACAGTGCCCGTGCCCAGAGCACTCTATTCACTTCCAAAATGAAGTGCTCTCAAAAAAAAAAAAAAAAAAAAAAAAAAAAAAAAAAAAAAAAAAAGCAGCATTGCATTTGGAAAGGATCAGAGCTCTGGGCATGCCCTATGCAGAACAATTTAAAATTACTGAAGCACTTCTTTTTTTTTTTTTTTTTTTTTTTTTTTCAACATGCACTTCTTTTTCTTTTTGGAAGGGAATCAAAAAGCATTCTGTCATTGTAGGCAAACTCATGAATGATTTAAAAATTGAACCCTATGTAAAACAAAAGGAGGAGGATAATTAAAATAACAAGAGTAATGCCCTTCTGCCATGAAAGCCACTGATAGTGAGAGAGAGATGGAAGAGAAAACAGACAAAAGAAGAAAAAAATCCATAGTTTAAGGGATTAAAAGGAATCATAGGGACATCTCTGACCTGGTCTGTATGCTTTGCAGACATCCACAAATCAATACACTGCTGGAGAGATAGAATGGTCTTGGGAACAATCCATGGCGACCCTTTCTCCTCACCTTTGGCTACAAGAACTTCCTTCACATCACAGAAAATGCCTCTCCTCCTTCCTGGTTGTATCTGAGTGTCTGCTCCCTTAACAGCTGTACTTGCCCACAACTGCTTAACAACTTTTTTGTATGGATTTTTTCTTCCTTTGGACCAAGATATCTTGCACAGACCAATTCTAAAGATTTTGTTGTGACTTAGTCAGGGTTAAAGCTCCAGATCTTCAGTGTGTAAGATCTGGAGGGATTTCAGCTTTCATTTAACATGAGAGCGAATTTTCATTCCCTCCAGTCCATCAGAAGAATTTGGAAAGGTATTCCTGGGAAGATACAGACTCAAAATCCCAGCAGGCAAATAGATCTCCCCCTTTTCACCCTCCCCATGCAACACAAATTATTTTAAAACTCAGTATCGAAAACCAATTTCACAACTTTACAACATGCTGGTTCGGTGGTCTTCTTTTGCTTTACCTCTCTCCCAGTGTGCAAAACTTCTTTGCAATAAAATGAAATGGAGAACCTGGCAAGGAGAGGAGTCCACTGGAATTCAACACCCCCAAATACCAAGGCCAGCACCTGGATAAGAATCCAGGCAGGGGTTTGTGGATGTGGGACTGAGGAACACTGAAGGTCTCACTCTGAGGAAAGGAGAAGAGTCAGCATCACTGCCAGCAAAACTGAGGCTGTCTTCCAACACTAAGAAACATACATGCTTTTATGTATTTGCCACATGGCTCTGCTGCGCAGCAGCACATGTTGAGGCTGCATGGCATGGAGAGAAAAGAGCACCCAGCTGGAAGAGCACTGCTGGCAGAGAGGGGGTTGAAGGGCCCAGGCCTTACACCAATATTGTTGTCATCACTCTGCTGCCCAGTGTTTCTGTCTGCAGCACAAAATCATAGAATTCTCAGAGTTGGAAGGGGCCCTCACAGGCCACCTGGTCCAACTCTCTTGCAATGAACAGGTACATTCACAGCTAGATCAGGTTGCCTCAGAGACTAGTCTAGCCTGGCCTTGAAAGTCTCCAGGGACAGAGCATCCACCACATTTCTGGGCAAACTGTTCCAGTGTCTCACCACCCTCACTTTAAAAGACCTTTTCCTTATACTCAATGTAAATGTAAGTTTGAAACCATTTCCCTTTGTCCTGTCACCACAGACTCTGCTAAAGAGTCTGTCCATTTCTTTCCTGTAGCTCCCCTTTAGGTACTGAAAGGCACCTCTCAGATCACCTCAGAGCCTTCTCTTCTCCAGGCTGAACAGCCCCAGCTCTTCCAGCCTGTCCTTATAGGAGAGGTGTTCCATTCCTTGGGAAGCCTTAGTGGACACCAAGCCCCACTGAAGCAGACAACAAAACCCTAGGAGACAACTATAAAAAGATTACAATGAAATCTGACAAAAGGGACAAAGAGCAGAAGGACTGAAACATTATTAAATTCCCCCAGTACTATCACCACTGTCTTAATTGTAGAAGATGTCCTTCCTCCAAAGATGTAAGTCAACAGGAGAGCAATTGTTGAAAACTGAATCCTTGTTCTCCCCCAGCTCTTCTGAAAACAATCCAGAAAAAAATTTCCTACATTTATCTACACTTAAGAGAAAAAATTCTATAAAAGGCGACATTCTTGTCAAGTGCACCTCTGGTTCATGAATACCCTTGGAAAACAAAGATATAATTTAGGGAGAGACAGCTACAAATGCAAAACAAGATTTTCCTTGCCGAGACCAGAGTCAGTGTTTGCTCAGTGGAAGAGCAGGTGACACAAGACAATCTGCAAGCAGCCGAAGGCTGATGAAAAGCTTGTTTGTGCTCAGTGCACTAGAGAAGTTGTTCAGGAACAGTTACGTAAAGATTAGCCCTGTAACGCTGCCAAATGCTTCGTGTTATTATGTGCTGTGTTGGTGCCAGGCAGCCCCACATGTCAGAGCTGCCTCATAGGGCAGTTTTAACATGCACACCCACATTTTCAGAGAGCTCAGGGAAAAATTAAAAAAAAAAAAAGAAGCACACAAAAAATCCATGATGATGGAGCCAACTCTGACCTCATTTGCATGGCTGCCACCACTGATTCCTGTCATCTTGTACCTGCTTGAGTGCAACCAGCATAGAGCCGGAAGGGTGCATCCACCTCATTTTGGAGATGGCTGTCCTCACCCCCCTCCTCCTCCTGACCCATCATGTCCCCTCAGAGAATCCCAGCTGTGTGGATAAGAAAAATAAAAGTAGCAACTCAACCGTGTGGGAGCATACAAATTTAATGTTGGTTAAATACGAAGGCATCTAAATAACACAATGATTGGAGTTATGCAGGTCATAAGTCTAGGGAGTAAGTAGCTCACAGACTTTCTTTCCTTTCATCCCTTGCTCCGTTTTCGTCACAGAAGTTCATTAAACAATGATTCTTACTCCTTTAAAAATTTATGAATGAATTATATGTTCATGAAAAATGAGAGAGTAAAAAGCACTGGCCTTAGCCAGACACAGTGTAGTCTGGCATTGCAGTTTCCCCCATACATGTTCCTCTACCAAAGTACCTCAGGCTTGACCCAAAATGCTGCTCCCCATGATGCACGCAATCTCATGGAGAGAGGTTTGTCAAAAACTGATATGGGTATTATCATTGTGGGACGTACCTTTCCTGACACAGAGTGGATATGGAGCCCAAGACCCTCAGGAAAAGGTTGCTTCATCATCCAAATTGATTTCATTTGCACTATGTAGGTCTCAGTTATGAGAATGCAGCAGAGATATGGAAAAACAGGAGACTGTCTGCAAACATAAAACATAACCTCATTACATAAAAGAGTATCACAAATGTCTTCATCCTCTTCTAAGTCTTATATCATCATTGGGCTGAAGATTTTCTGATGAGAAAGGGGCAATAACTAATAAACTATGGGTATCTTTTGGTTTTCCTTTCATTATAATTAATGTATATAGTAACAGAACTTATATATATATCTATTTATTACAACATAAGAAAAGCGGGCAAGAAAAACATAATAAACAGTAATAAAAAGTTTTATATAGCACTTCTTATGCATACATTTCTAGAACTTTATAAAACTGGAAGTTTCCCTTTGTTTCTCACTCTTTTTCTCTCTCCATCTCCATAGAATTACTTTCTCTCTTTTTTAAATTAGTATGTATATTTTATACATTTATTTCTTTACTGAGTCCTTTTTTATTTTTGATGTCTTCTTTTCTTTTCCATCATCTTTATTCTCACTTATTTTTGGTTTTGAATCTCCATTTTTTTTTCTAGTATTCTAATTTCTTTTCATTATTTTGTATTGCTGTGTCTCCTCCTCTCTATTATTTACCTGTTTGCCCTTTCCCTACATCTCTTCATTATCTCTGATGACACTGCTTTTCCTTCCCAGTTCTATTTTCAAAGGCCTCTTCCCACATCCTGTTCTTTATTGTAATCATCTCATATGTCATGTTCCCTTTCTCCTGTTTTTATTATTATTTATATAACACACTGCAGTAGTGCACAGAGATCTAATCTTGACTATCTCTTCACCACCATCACCCTTCCCAATGATCTACATGAACAGACAGGGACATTCTCTATCTTGAACACCTTCTCTTTTCCATCCACTGTCCTCAGATTGGGTTTGGTTGGCCATGAAAATGTTAGGATTAGCTTGTCCTTGCAAAATAGGCTCTGGCTGCAAGGACATCCTTCTGTGAAGAAGGGGCCACACCACTAGATGATCTCCAGGAAGAAAACCCATAGTCTCTTCTAACATTTCTAACTTACAAAATCAGGTTGGCTAGTGACTGTTGAGAGGGAACCATAAGACTCCAGCATGCCTTTGCTGACTGGATGGCTGTCACCAGCAGTAACGCTCTTCTCTAGGACTGTCCTCAAGATTAAGCCTACAAGTGCTGGCATGTGCCTGGCACAGGAGATTCCACCATAAGTAGGATAAATATTATCAAAAAAAAAAAAAAAAAAAAAAAAAAAGATGGGAGACAAATTGATTCAGAGCATCCATGGCTAAAAAATTGAAGATTTTCTTGAGTATTTTTAAAGGAGTAAGTTTGATGATAATTAGATTTAAAACAAACAAAAAGAAAAAAGAAAAAGAAAGAAAAAAAGAAAAAAAAAAGAAAAGAAAAAGAAAAAACACCCACCACTGTGGAGCTTTTTGGGTTACAGTGGGAGGCTTTCTGGCAGCTTCTTAGCTATAGTTAGGTATGGCTTTATGGTCTCCCCTGATATGCTACCACTTGTGCTGAGCTAAACAGTGTGTTCAGACAGCCATCTTTGGCCTTAGGAACCTGAATCTTTCTGTGGATTTATGACTCCGAGAATCTGATCCTCCTAGATTCAGTGGGTGGGACCTCAACAGTAGAAATAGCATTTGCTTCCCTCTAGAAGGATAAAATGTAGCTCTTCATTAGCTGTATCTGCGCCAAAGGAACCCCAGGTAACTGGGGCACATGGAACTTCCCTTACTTTGACAGGCAGCATTGTGTGTTTCAACTAAGAGAGGTCTTCAATCCAGAAGACTGTAAAAACCAAAGAAAGAAAATGGAAAAAAAAAAAAGAAAAAAAAAAAAAAAAAGAGTGTTGTGGAGTGACATAAAGAAAAAGTGGTTGCAGGAGCCCTGGAATAAGGGAGGGCAGGAGAGGGAAGAGAGATTCAGAGATGAGATGGAAATTGAGGGTTTAAGTGGTTTAAAAAATAAATACATGCAACCTATAGAAAAAAGAACCAAAAGTTGGTCCTGCAGTTACTGGTTTGTTTCTTTCTCTTTTAATTCCTTCTTTTTTTTTCTCCACATATTACATTATGACATAGTCAGAGCATTTTGGATGGACACCTAGGAACACTGACTAATATTAAGCCACTTTTTAAATTTTCCATCTCCAATATCTCTTCAAGGTATGCTCCATCCCCAGATGCACATTATATTAGCTTGGCCAGTTTCATATACTTCCATCCTCTTTTGTGACAAGTGATGGATACTTAAATCCTTTTCACACAAGTCTGGGAGAATAAATCAGAGGCTGCAGCCAAATCTGTCCGGCCAGTGGCAAAGAAAAAAAAATTAAAAAAAATAATAAAAAAATTGATATCACAATCTTATCTTTCCTGTCCTGTGTAACGTGTGAAAGTTTTACTATGGAATTTTTAAAGTCACTGGGGATGACAGATACACATCTCATAGAGCAGAACAAGAGAAAGATTGTTTATTTTGTTTGTGGGGAAAAAATAGTTTAGTACTAATACAACAGCATTTGATGCCACTAGGAAAGATATATATTCACGCTGCAGATCCTCAGCAGTATAAAAAATAGATCAAGAAGGGTTTTTCTATTATTATTTTGGAAATAGAGAGGAAAATAATGGAACTTAATATGTTTGAAATGCTTGTAAATTTTTAAATATAAAAACCCATCATCCCACATCCTATCAACCTGTAAATCAAATTATTAACTTAGCATAAGTATTAAAAGAAGCCCAGCTGTTAGTGCACCCAGGAAATGGGAGTGGAAGGGGAAGGAGAAGGAGGGAAATTAAAGGGGAAAGACTATTATTTTCATGTATTCACGTTCTGGCATAAAAATGGGGATTTTGTCTGTTAAATGTCAATATGCACAAAATCATAGCCAGGTCTAAATGCCTTAGTCATGGCAGGGGGTTAAAAAAGAGAATATTTGAGAATAATGTGAATTAAAAAGGCAAGTTAGTTTAAATTTCTGTTTGGTAGGGCCTGAGGCCTACAACTCCGATGGGAATACACTGTAGCTGGAGGGCTGATGAATGCCCTTAATGAAGTTGGACAACCTGGAATACATGCATAAAATGATTTTAAATATTGATATGATGTCATTGTGTGTCTGAAGATATTGAAATGTTCATTTTCAGAGCTAGACAGGTTGTGTCTAATTTATTATGGGGATGGGAATGATTATTTACATTTTTTAATGTAGCAATAAAACAATTATGGGATTTAGGGAGAGAAAAAATATTCATGCTTCTTGGAGAGAAAAAACTCATGTTGTGATGAAAATTACTTAGAGGAGCTTATACCAGCAGATATTAAGAAATACACTTTCCCTTTTTCCTTCCTTGATAATTGAGATAATACATTCATAAAGTATGTAAAGTAAAAGGAATCTTTGACCAATGTTAATTATATTTAACCTACTCTATGTATAGTAGAAGGAACAGCTCAAATATATCACTGGGGACAACTATCTCACCCATATATTCTGGATGTGTCTATTATAACATTTCCATGACATTGCCTGGTTCTCAGAACAATTCTTACTGTGAAGAAGAGGAGATGTGGTGTTATAATGGTGTGTTCAGTTCCGTTGTGATATGAAAGTTTTTACGGAGAATGCCTCAGGGCAGCTGTCTGCCTTGTGTGTTCAGTATCATGGCTGTATAACACACAGGGGTGGAAGTATATTAAAGGCTGAGACACTGCAGTCTGTTGGAGGTTGCTGGTGCTAAGGTCCTATCCTGATGATCTCCAGACCAACTTAAAAATATACAGTCTTTGCAAAAATTGCTGAGGATCTTTTCTTTTTCTTTTTTTTTTTTCCACTTGTACTTTTGTTCCCAGTTGATATTCATTCCTACATGAGAAGAGAAAGATATTAGATTATATTTCAGATCTGGTGTAAGTAGGAACAGCAACCTTACATATGGAGATGCTTTGAAGGTGATTTTTTGTTTGGCATTGTCTGCTCTTATGATATATACTAGCAAGCAGGAACTAAACCTTTCCCACCCCTCTGCTTCCTTGTCCACCTTTCATGTCAGTGGTTTAAGAGTCAAGCAGAACAGTTAAGCACATGCTTAGCTCTCAGCATTTCATCGTGGCCATTTATCTTCATAACATTGTACAAGTTCTTGCTAATTCATGGCTTGTGTGATTACAGTGTAACAGATAGTAGGTCCTTCAAAGAAGATACATGCTGCACTCTCTTGATCCACTTAATAGGTCACAGACAGTTGAAATTATGCCTATGGATTGGGCAGAGTTCTTGCTGTGTCCAGCCTTGAGGTTAGCTCTAAACTGACGAACCTCTTTTAGAAAAGCAATGGTAAAAAAGCTGGAGAATCCCTCTTCTGCAGGTAGTCCTTCATTTTTATGCATCACATATACCAATGATGATCATATAGGAAATGGAACAGAGGTAGAGATATTTTGAAAAATATTTCTATATTATCAGGTCTAAAAGGAGCTGGAAAAGGTACAGAGAAGGGAGGCACGGCTAAGAACAAAGGACGTCTGTGAAAATTAACATTTTTCAATGAGAAAGATGAAAGATTTAGAACTTGACAGAGAGGTATAAGATCACGAATGGCCCAGAGAAAGCGTGTAGACATTGATTTTTCCCACTCCTACGGTATCAGAATGAAGGGGCACCGGAACAAATAAGTGAAGACCACATTTACAGCAGAGGAAGAGATTTTTTCCACAGAGAACATAATCGTACAACTTTCTGCTGTTAGATGGTTATAAAAGGCCAAAAATGCTTATAGAATTCAGAAAAATAAAAAAGATTGGATGAATTTGAGAAGGAGAGTTTCTTAAGTCTGGATATAACCTCTGATTCAGGAAATTGCAAAACCATCGATTGGCAGAAAAAAAAAAAAAAATACTGTCTCCTATTTAATCTGCTTTTCCTCTAACTATTCATTCCTATTAATACCAGACAGCAAACAATGCCAGAGGCACTTCCCAGGCTTTTATGAGCAGCTATAGGGTATACACAACCTTCAGATGTGCATCAGCTCACCTTCACTGGCTAGCCACTGGAAAGCGACCTGATCTTTGGCATTCTTGTCCCATTTCATCCAAACAGGAACAACTATAACTAGAGAATTGGACTGCAACTATCTCCCAGCTCAGAGCACAACAGACAGGGAAGGGTTTCCATAGGCTCTTGGTGCTCTTGCGTGTGACTGCCATGCATGTTCCTAGTTAGCCCAGACCTCCCCACTGAATCCTCAGCTTCACAGCACAGCCATATTTCACACCACGTCTTAGCAACTACTTGCTTCTTATGTTTTAGATCACATGCCATAGATTTTTTCAACTAATTTCAATTAAGGAACAGTTCAAATCTCATGATTAGTCCAGCTATCCTCTTAACTGAAGGGATTGCCTTAGAAGGACTGGCATTTGGATCTCAATTTGGTAATCAAATGGCCAAACTATGTGATTAATCTATATCAAATTAGTCACCACTCACCAGCTGACACCCCCCAACTAATGCCTCCTGCCACTAATTGACTTTATTTCCTCTTCCTTTAATGTAACTACTTGTTTTCAAGCTGCTAACTGGATTTACATGCCTTTCAGCTTCAAATTCTGATAAACGTCCTGTATTCCTCTTGCTCTTCACCTATACTTTCCAGCATCAGTCCTCTCTCCTTCTGCCCCTCTTTTCTCCCTTGCCTTGTGTATACTTCTATTCTTAATTTTCACCTCTGAAAGAAACAAGCAGAATGATTTTGGCTAGTGCAGAAAAAAAACATCGGGAAAAATCACTGCAAGAGGCAGGAGAGCTCTGCCTTTGAGTAGAATGGTGTGCCCATCACAGAGGCATACTGGGCAGGCTGAGGTCAGGGCTCTGATTACACAGAACATCCTAAACTTCATCTGTTCAGAGGTAAGATAGCATAACCAGCAGTGGGGAATGATGACTTGAGTCCTGCATATCCTCTCTTCAGGAATGTGCAGGGAGTGGGTGTGGGGCAACATAGGGAGCTCAGCTGGAACACAACACACCTGCACATGGGAAGCTGGCAGAACTACAGGAACATATAATGTGCTATGGCCTCTCCAACTATTATATTATACACACCAAGTTATTTGGCACATGCTAGAGCAACCCCCAGGCAGCTGCAAAGAGTGCAAGTGGAGCTGTGTGTGATGGTTGTGTGCTGAGTAAGACTTACCCTCTGCTTGTTAGTGACAGCCTAGCTACACTCAATCTGAATTGCCTTGTTCTCCTTGATTGGCTTAAGGTATTTTAGGCCAATGAGTTTCAGAAACCACTCATAGCAATATATAATAATATATAAGACTATATCATACACATTGATAGGAAAAACAGATGGACTTTAGCACTGATCATACAGTACACAATAGAAATTTAAAAAGCACTGCAGTAGTCACAACTTTTCCTGAGAAAAACACAAGCATGGTAAAAAGCTGCTTTTAAAAAGCTTTAAAATGATCCTAAATATCAACATTATTTTAAAATATTGCAACATTTGTAGAATAGAAACGTGATCTTAGCTATCTAAAAATGTGTTCATAAAAGAGAAATGTAGCATTATTCTAATGGTCTTAAAATGGAAGGAATAAACTTTAATTCATGTATTCAACTGAAAAATTATCTGAATACAATTGTAATTCAGAGTAAGTGAAAATATGTTTCAATTCACATTTAGCTTTGTGACATTTTTGTATTGTAACATGTTCAATTCCAAAATCAGTTAATGTATTTTGTTTCTTCTTTTACAAGGCAACTGAAAAGCTTTCTACAATATGGGTCATAACAAAATTCTCATTCCTAAGCTTCCTAAAGAATTGTGTTCAGTCAGGCAATTTTTTTGTGTATATGAAAATCACTCGTTTATTTGTTTTTTGCTAATCAGACATCATCATAAGTGACGGACAATAAGATTTGTCTGAAGAGCCGCAAAATTTTTAGCATGTACTTGCCAGGGTGATTCAAAAATCACACGGTATAATATATATTACTACAGATTGTCTAGGCTGTCTTAGAAGAAATCGTTGATAAAACTGAGTAAACCAGCACTGGCCTTGATGGAATAGCATTGGCACAAAAGAAATAATGCAGTAATGCACTCCCAAGAATTGAGAGCTAATAGAGAGCAACATAATGGATATTACCCAGGACGTAATACCCTTATTCTCATACATACCACCTCATTTCACATCAGAATGCAGACAAGCTCAGAAGAGAACTTGTGGGAGGAGAGGGGGAGGATGAGGGATGGGAGTTTGTCTGTGAACAGATACATTTGATTCACTAGAGAAACCTCTCAGGCCCAAGAGCAAGACATAGATTCAGAGGCAGTGTGTGTGAATTTTAAGGAACTCTCTCCAGCTAACGAATTTTCCAGCACTCCTTTCCAGATCAGCCTTTGAGTTTTGTTGCTCCTCTCTAAGCTCCCTTCTCATCTCAATGTGGAAAGTGTCATACAGGTAAATGTCTGAGGGCAATAAATAACCCTAGGGACAAATCTGAATTGATTGAAATAACCAATTCACACCTGAGAAATGTGTCTGGATCTGGATAATTTAACAAAAGAATGTTGGGTAGTTCAGTCACTTTTCTTACACTTGTGCTGCTCTCATGCATCAACCCTCACATGCGATAAGTTTGCGGGAGTGAGACAGCCTCTATCCCAGAGCTTGCAGGTGGGGGGCCAAGCCCAGAAATGTCAAATTACCCTGAAAGAGGGAAAAATGTATTTCTTAGTTTCTCCAAGCTCCTATTTTTTTTTTCTCTAGTGCTTTACCTCCTCACATCTGTAATGCAAATATATCAGATTTCTGAATCAGTGCCTCCAGAATCCTCATTTAAAACTGACAGCCATTCTCCACACTTTCACAGAAAAATTCCTCCTGCATTTGTGTATGGATACCTGTACCCTCCCAATGCTTTCCATTATCTGTATTCCTTTGCAGGGTAAGACAGACACCCGTGTCTATTGTCACACAACTTCAGGCGGGCATTTACAATACGGGGACACGGATGGATAACGTTACTGTTGTTATCAGGCACTATCCTCCACCCACTCTGCACTCGTGGCTCAATGGCTACAGGCAAAGGACAATCAGTCTCCAGGTTCCTAGGCAAAGTACAAACCTTTCAATTCTGTCATTGATTTGTCAGGAGATGTATACTCAAGTAGATGGTTCAGAAGAGGATCCTTTAGGAAGAGTGTGGTCAGATTGACCTCACTTTCACTGAGCTGACAGTCTGGTGAAGAAAGTTAAACTGAGTATCAAAATCATCAGCAAAAAAACCTCCTCTTTCTTTGATTGTACAGTTTAAGAGGAGCCATTCGAGCTCAATTTATTCTCTACACAGGAACTTCATTGATTATCTAAGACATTCATGCAGGAAGGAAGATGAGATAAGAAAGTTTTTTTTTTCTTTTTTTTTTTTTTTTTAAGTGATTGCAAGATGGAGAAAACTGCTTTGTGAGTGTAATATATACCATAAAATTCCCTTTGTGTAATCTGCTTCTGAGAAGTAAGAAGAGTTTACCTTTTCTGAACAAAAGGAACATTAAAGATGGGCTGATGATTACTGAGGGCAAAGATATGAATACTAGGATTAGGCGACATATTCAGATTTTAGATTAACATATAAAAAATAACATTTCCGGGGGACAATATTACAGAGGTTCTCTCCTTATCTTGTCCTGCCAATCATCAGCATCGGGAAGACAGATTGATCACTATTCCTTCTTTTTCAAGAGATAATCTGCTTTGATATTGAGCTATTGACCGTAATAGGGATTTCCACTGACTTTGAGAGGGAATAAATCCCAATTACAGGCTACTGCCATGAATAGAAATGGATGCTCAGTTTTACTCTACTAAAGTGGCCACTCTACCAGCATCAGTCCAGTGGGGAGGGAGCTTTTTGAATGTAAATCCACACACTGGGGGTAGAGGCATGACATCTACCAACTTCACACAATGTAAGTCAGTGTTTACCAACAGCATATTTTCTTTGACCAAAATGACAGCAGTGAGGAAAGGACAAGGATGCACTATGAGGGAAAGAAATCTGGTCAGTATTCAAGAACCATCTCCTCCAAGCCCAGAAGCAGTGTATCCCAAGAAAAAGGAAGGCAGGCAAGAATGCCAGGAGGCGTCTGTGTGTCAACAAAGAGCTTCTGGACTTAAGTAAATGCAAAAAGAAAGTCTACAGGGACTGGAAGCAGGAACAGATTACCTAGGAGAACTACAAAGAAGTTGTCCAAGCAGCCAGGGATCAGGTTAGGAAAGCTAAAACACAGATGGGATTAAATCTAGCCAGGGACATAAAGGGGAATGAGAAGAAATTCTACAGGTATATCAGTGATAAAAGGAAGGCCAGGGAAGATGTGGGCCCCCTCTGAAAGCAAAATAGAGACCTGGCCACAAGGGATACGGAGAAAAGTGGGGTGTTCAATGACTTCTTTGTCTCATTCTTCACCAGCAAGGGCTCTAGACACACTGCCCAAGCTGCAAAAAGCAAAGGTAAGAACTAGGAGAAGGAAAATATGCCTGCTGTAAGTGAAGATCAGGTTTGAGATCATCTAAAGTGCCTGAATGAGATCCATCCCTGAATTCTGAGGGAACTGGCAGATGAAGTTCCCAAGCCACTATCCATTGCATTTGAAAGGTTGTGGCAGTCTGATTAAGCTCCCATTGACTGGAAAAGGGGAAGCATAACCCCCATTTTCAAGAAGGGAAAAAAAGAAGATCCAGGGAACTATAGGCCAGCTGGTGCCAGCTCTGTGCCTGGCAAGACTGTGGAGCAGATCCTCCTGAAGGCCCTACTAAAGCATATGAAAAATAAAGACGAGGTGATTAGTGGTAACCAACCTTCATCAAGGGCAAGTCATTTCTGACAAAACTGGTGGCCTTGTACAATACAGTGTCAATGGATAAAGGAAGAGCAACTGATGTCATCTATCTGGACTTGTGCAAAGCAACTGACACTGTCCTGCATGGGATCACGAAACCCCTACCTGAAGTACTGTGTCTAGTTCTGGGGCCGTCAACACAAGAAGGACATGGAGCTGTTGGAGCAAGTCCAGAGGACGGCCATGAAGATGATCACAGGGCTTGAATACCTTCCCTACAAGGACAGGCTGGAAGAGCTTGGGCTCTTCAACTAACCATTGTCAGGGAAAAAACTGGAGGGGATAACAGGGTCAGTCAAAATGTCTTTGTGCCTTTTTAATTTGGGAATTGCCCTGTGTCAGTCCAGTCCTTGGGCACAAGCCAAAGTGACTTCTGAAAATTATCAGTCATGAGTGGCACTATAGAGCTGTTACAGTTTGTGCCCCTACTCATAACCTCTTTGCTGACAGCAGCTGAGAATTTTCATGGGGACACCTAGAATAGCTGGACTAAAAAATTACCTACATTGCAGCCCTCTGACTAGCTGAGTAGCCTTTAAGACTCTTTGGCTAAACACTTGGAACAAGACGTTAATCTCACCCATATCTTAAAAGAAAGATATCTCCATGGTCTCAGATAGACAAACATAAACTAAGGCAGCAGAACTATTCTTACTTTACAGGTGACTTCAGTAGGGTCACAGAAGAGCCAGCTGTACCTATTTCAAGTATTAGGAGCTGCAAAAGCAACTGGATGTGTGCCTCAGGGAGGAGCTAAGTAGATCTATATGCACATCATCTCTTCTGTAGCTGTCTATAACGGTGTTTGACTGGTGAAAGCATAGCTATTCAGCACAGATGCAAGCAACTCTTAAATTCCAATATTTCCTCTTACATTAACCCCTTTGGCCTTGTGCAAATCTTCTAACTTTTTTGACTCCTATCATTTATCCTCACAAATGAAAATAAAACTACACCAGCTATGTCATACTGGCATTGAATGTTTGCATTCTGCTATTGATTTTTACCATAGGTTTATGCAAAGTTGTGCTTTCTGAGAAAGAGCTTATAGCAAAGTTGTATTATGACACACCTTTTGAAAGCTCAGTTCCAATTAGAATATTCACATTTTGCATTTGTCTGGCACATGCATGCAGGGTATAGCACTTCCTAACATTTATTGTGTCCCAAATGCTCTGAAGCTGACAAATCAAGCGTTATTAAATGGACATTAAAAAAAAAAAAATTGCTCATCTGCTAAACCAATCACTGTAGGTTGCAGCTCAAAATGAAGTTGGAAATCTGCACCTTTTAATAAAACAATCTGCTTGAGAGCTGATGATATTTGGTTATGGAATTTATCTGTAAATATAATTAAAAATTCAACGAGAGAGTGCTCTGAACTGAGGGGTAAATATTCAGCACGATGCAGAGTGCTCAAGCTACATGATTCCCATTATCGTTAATGGGAGTCCTACAGCTAAATCCCTAAGCATCATGCTAAAAATTTACCCCCTAGTGTTTGCAGATGGAACAAAAGGATTATTGTACATACCAGCAGAAAATAAAGTTACCACTGACATTTTGACCAGAAAGCTTCCATCAGGATTGATCAGTAAAAGATTTAGCTTTCTAATTTCCTCCACAGATTGTTTCTTTGGGGTTTCTCCCATCTAAAAAAGCATGTTTTATTTTTATTTAATTCACTTCCATTTACTGGTTTACACATCATCATATCATGGAATCATAGAATAGTTTTTGTTGGAAGGGATCTTAAAGATCATCCAGTTTCAACCCTGCACCACACGTGAGGACATCACCCACTAGATCAGGCTGTCCAGAATGCCATTCCACCTGGCCTTGAATGCCTCTAGAGAGGGGGCATCCACAGCCTCTCTGGGCAGCCTCATCATCCTCTGAGTAAACCATTTCTTCCTAACATCTAATCTATTTCCTCATCTCCCCTCATTTAGTTTAAACCCATTTTCCCTTGTCCTATCACTATCAGACTGCGAGAAAAGTTGTCAATTCATCCCACCATGTTTTTGCAATAGCCATTAGGTCACAGAACTCCTCTAAGAAGGTAATGCAGCAAAAAGCCTAGCTGAAGTGCCTCTATACTAGTGTATGTAGGATGGGAGATAAGCAGGAAAAGTTGGAAATTGTGGTGCAACTGGAAAACTACAAACTAATTACTCTCATATATATATATATATAGTAGGATGACTCACATTACTGGAATACCACAGTTGAGGGCTATGAGCTTTTTAGAATGGGTAGGTGGAGTAGTTGTCCTCTGTGTTAAGAAATGGATAGACTGCAAAGAGTTGCCCCTGAGAAACAGACATAAGCAGGTCGAGTGCTTGCAGGCTAAAATAAGGGACTAGACCAGTAAAGGGCACCAGGTGGTTGAGGTCTACTAATGGCCACCTGACTGAAGGAAATCTGCTGACAAGGCCTTCTAGCTTCAGCTTCAAGTGGCATCATGCTTGCAGGCTCTCATCCTGGGGGGGGGATTTCAACCATCTAACTATCTGCTGGGAAAAAATCATGGCAAGTTGCAAGCAGTCCAGGAGGCTCCTGGAGACCACTGATGACAACTTTCTGGTTCAGGCATTGGACAGACCAACAAGAGGTGAAACATTGGTGAGCAACAGGTCCAGCAATTTGGAAGAGATCATAAAAAAAATTAAGGTTGGCAACAGCCTGGACTGCAGTGCCTATGCTCTGGGCAAGTTTGTGACCTTGAATGTTGGTTTGTCACAGAGCAGCATCATGACCCTGAACTTCAGGAGAGAACTGTTTAAGGAATTCTTGGATGAGATCCCCTGGAAAACTGTCTATAGGGACAAAGGAACAGAACAGAGTTGGCAGTATTTTAAGGATGCCTTTCTGAGAACTGAAGAGCTTTCCATTCCCCAGAATAAGAAATAGGCCTGACAAGGCAGAAAACCAGCATGGCTGAGCTAAGATATGCCGAGAGGAGAAAAACGGAAAAGTATTAGCAGTGGAAGCAGGGATGTGTGGCCTAGGAAAAATACAAGGATGATCTCCAGATGTGCAGGGATGGAGTCAGGAAAGCCAAGGTACAGATGAAACTGAACTTGGTGGAGGAGGTGAAAAATAACAAGAGATCCTTTAGATACATCAGGCAGAAGAGACAGGAAGAGGAGAGTGTACCCCCTCTGATAAATGAAAAGGGAGAGCTGGCCTCATACTGAAGAAGGCTGAGGTACTTAATGAGTTCTTTGCATCAGTCAGGATTCTTGCACTTCTCATGTCCCTGAACTTCTAAGTAAGGGCTGGGGGAGCAAAATCCCTTCCAGTGTAAGAGAGGTCTCTGGGAGAACCTCATTGCAGCCTTCCAATACTTGAGATGATGGCTGGAAAGCTGGACATGAGCTGGCAGTGTGTGCTTACAGTCTGAATACCAACAGTATCCTGGGCTGCATCAAAAGAAGGGTGGCCAGCAGAGAGAGGAAAGTAACTGTACTCTTCTGCTCTGTGCTTGTGAGTCCCCATCTGAAGTACTGTGTTCAGGCCTGGAGCCCTTAGTGCAGGAATAATGCAGAGCTGTTAGAGTGGGTCCAGAGGATGGCCATGAAGATGATCAAAGCACTGGAGCACCTCTCCTATGAAGAAAAGTTGAGGGAGTTGGGCTTGTTTAACTTGGAGAAAAAAAGGCTCCAGGGAAACCTCATGACCTTCCAGTACTTAAAAGGGAGCAGCTTACAAGCAGGAGGGGAATCAACTTTTTACATGGTCTGATAGCAACAGGATAAGGGGGAATGGCTTTAAACTAAAACAGTAAGGTTAGATGTTAGGAAGAAATCTTTTTACTTAGAGTGTGATGAGGCACTGAATGTCCAGAGAGGTTGTGGATGCCTCATCTCTGGCATCATTTAAGATCAGCTTGGATGAGATACTGAGCAGCTTGATTTACTGGTTGGCAACCCTGTCCATGTAAGGGAGTTGGAACTAGGTGATCTTTAAGGTCCCCTCCAACCTAACCCTCTCTATGATAGTTTTCTAATTGCACTACAGTTTCCATATCCTCCTGCTTATTTCCTATACTACATGCATTGGCGTAGAGGCACTTCAGCTGGGCTTTTGGATGCATTATCTTCTTGGAAGAGCCCTTTCAAATTCCTCTGGGACAAATCTGAGGTTTTCCCCTGCTGCTTCCTAAAGTGATAGTATTTCCTGGCCTTCCTTTGTCACTCTGTAGCAAGTCTTTTTCCCTCATCAAATTTAGTTTAAAGCTCTGGTGATAAGCCCAGCCAGCTTGCAGCTCAGCATATTTTTGACCAGCCCATCCTGGTCAGTTTCATTCCATCCAATGTCAGCATGTCCAGTCTATTAAAAGTGTGTTCTAGATTGCAGATCCCAAAGCTCTCACTCCTTCTGGCTTCCTATCAGAATAGTTCTCTCTGCTACATCCCAGACCTTCTGGCTTCACTGTACACAGTTTCAGGTCCCTGAATCTTAAATATAATGGACATAAGGACAGAAAAAAAAGTACATTTGCCAATAACTTTTCAGCTGAATGTGCAAATTTACCCAGCAATAAAATGCTGCAGGGGACTTTGGGGTGATAAAAATGTTAGAGGGGGAGGGGGACTCACACAAGCAACTTCATTCCTCTGCAGTTTGCACCTTCTGCTCCTCTTGGGCTAGGGCTCCAGGGCTCCAAGCTGTCAGGTGCCCTCAGCCCTGGTGAAATCAGTAACAGTTCAAGACTCCAGGCCTGATATTGTCAGGAGATTTAACCAGCATCTTCACCTAGGCATGTGATGGAGCAAAGCACTGCAATCCATTAACTTTTTTAGAAGCTTTATGGAAAAACATTCCTAAATAATGGAAAAAAATACTTCTTTTTCACCATTAAAATGTAAGCAGATATCTATGTACACACCCCAATGAGAAAGGTTATCTCTAGAAGTCTAAGTCTCAATTACATTCTTAATTTTACTTATTCTAATTCAAAAATAGCCAAGAGGGTTTGCTTATCCTTTGTACACCATGCTGCAGTCCTGAGTGAATCTTTATGGCAAGTTTTAAAGCCCTCGACAATAGGGGTTTGTAATGGAAATACTGATAGACCGTTATTACAGTGCCAGTCATAAATACAATGCAATTTCATTTTATATAACATTCTTCATACAAAGTATCACAAAATGTTTTACAGTAAGCATCAGTTGCAAGCTAAAGCAAAGGGAAAGAGAATTCAAAAGCAACATCTTATTGACTTTAGCAAAGGGGAGAGAATTCCTTACAGGGTAGCACTAATAAAACAGCAAGTTTTCTCCAGGCAGGCCCTTCTGTAGAAAGCTTTTAGGAGGCTGGGAGTATATATGTATGTATCTAGTATATATATATAGATGTATCTTTCTCTCCAAAATTCAAGATTTCAATTCTTACCTCCTCTGTTTAATTTTAAACGCTCCTGAGACTCCATTATGAACCTAGGCGAAGATGCTGGTTAAATCTGGCAGGATCAGGCTGAGAGTCACAAATTTCAGCTGATTTCGCCAGGGCTGAGGGCACCTGACAGCTTGGAGCCTTAGAGCCCCAGCTCAAGAGGAGCAGAAGGTGCAAACCACAGAGGAATGAAGTTGCTTGTGTGAGTCCCCCTCCCCCTTCAACGTTTTAATCACCCCCAAAGTCCCCTGCAGCATTTTATTGCTGGGTAAATAATATAATGAAAAAGTGCCTACATGACACAAGCCACATGGGCACAGACAGCTATTAAAACCAAAATGATTTATTTCGTAACAATCCGAGGTAGCACACTTTAACTCTAGGTACAGCAACCCCTCCATTTCTGCTTGCCTCATTTGCATAGGTAATTGACAGCTTGTTAACAGCTCATTAGGAACACTGAAAACCATGTGACAGATACAAACCTAGTGCTAGAGGGGAGAAAATCTGTGAATTACAGTATATTGAAAACTCAATCAGATTCAGAATTACAGGTCACAAAGCAAGTTGGTTATTTTATTAGGTTAAAAAAAAGAAAAGGTTAACATACCATTTTTCGACCTGTATTTTTAAGATAGCAGACTACATAGTAATTAATTAAGGATCTGATTGTGATGTGAACTACTCTCCTTTGCCATAGTTCAGAGTAGGAATGACACTAGATTGATACCATAACGATTGCTAAAAGTTTTTTAAAAAAATAAATTAAAAAGTCTTGATGTGGTATTCAATTTTGTTTTTAGAATATACTGCTCTCTAAAAGCAAGTAACTTAAACACACTGCAATCTAATATTCTCTAACTGAGAAAAAAGTAAGGAATAATTTGATTTTAGTCTATAAAAAGATGATAAGTGTTCTGATTTGTACACTCTTAGCATCCGTAAATTTTGATGATGTTTTTTTTTAAAGGACATTTGAATATAAACAGTGCAAATAACAGTTATATCAGCAAATCTACATTTTGTATTAGACACATACACACCTTAATCTTGTTTTTCTAGCACTGCTAGCAGAAATACAGTAAGTGGAGAAATAAAGCAGTCTCCTTGCAGAAAGTCTCCCTTTCCTTGAAACCTGATATGGATTCCCTGTTAACTCAAGTGACATTTGCTGATGAGGACAGAGCTGGCCAACTGTGTGTTAGTCTGTAGAGGAAACCAGCAAGCTGTGTGATTTCAGATCTTTATTTCAGCCACCGGTGGTCTATAGATTCTTCCCTCATCCCTGTGAAATAAATACCAACAAAACATGATCATATCTAAAGCCCTCACTATTTACTGAAAGGAACAACAATGTTAAGGTGTGGGACTTCCAAAATTCCCTAGGGCTTGTTCACAGGGAGAGTTGCACTTTTTTACTTCAAGAGGTGCAATTGCTTCAGCACAGATGCATATGTTATCTAGATAAGTCCCATAAAATAAAACTTGTGATAGTTCCTTCCATGAAATCACAGATCTTCTACCATTCTACAAGTATGGTATATGAGCGCAGTATTCTGTCTGGTGGGGATAAAATCTCCCTGTGTAGAAGTGGTTTAAGAGTGATTAATGAATCCGCAACCTGCAATACAATGCGAGTTCCACTTGTAAGTCACTTCAGCACTTTTGAAAGCTCCATCTTTAGTCTTCATTATGAATAAAACCAATAGGGTAGTTGTGCCCCCAGTGTTAATTACACTGACTCCTGAACTGGTGAAGTTACGCTGTTGTAACTACAGCAATATAAACTTCTAATGCAGACACGCTCCAATGGTATAAAGAGAGCTTTACACACAGTACAGCTGACCCCAGATTTACACTGAGCTTAGGCAAACCATGCTTCATATACACTGAAGAAAAATTAGACCACTTTTTGCCCTTGAGCCCATGACAGCTAAAGTATTTTGTCCAAAGAAAAAGCCAGTGCATGAGCACTGAGAACAAAAGTGACGGGAGAACAAAAGTGACGGCAGAAAAACCAAAGTTTAAGATCATAGCTATCCAAGCCACAAAATCACAGTTAATAAAAGAAACAGAAAACTCACCAGATGTGAGAAAAATAGATAAAACCTACACTCCCAAACCAAAAATAATTTTACTTACATGCCCTTTTCTTTAACCATATCTGTACAAAGAGCAGTGTAAATGCTGTGTTTGACAACAGATCTCTTACTTAAGTGCTGAGTCGAAAGTTTCTGGAAAAAAAGGCATGATGTTGACATTATCTCCATGCCATGCCTTACTCACACTTATGTCTAACATAATGATTCCACTGGCAAAGTCCCTTAAGGACTGGGCTTTATTTTACCTTATTTATTTCCCATTATTACACATGAGAATCGCACTTTGATTTGGTTCTTACGGGACAAAGACAAACAGTGCAAGTCAGTGATGAAAGTTTATCATAGTTCAGGTCACTTTCCATCTAGGTTGGACAGAATTACAGCTGAAATTCTGGGAACATATTCTTTTTCTGCATTAGCCACTCAGTCAATGCTTGTAAGAAACTGACATGATTAAAATGAAGTTTGAACTTTTTCTGTAGACTCCTTCTCTGACTTATGGCAAGAGTCTACTAGTTTTCATTAACTTAAGTGCCATTTCCTTAGGACTCTTATTTTTACAGTTTCTAATCTACAGCTTTGTAATGACCTGGCGTCAGGAAGGTATCACGGTATATTTCCCTTCATTCAGTCCTAGAATAAGGGACACACAGAAAACTAAAAGGACTGCTCCACTTCAGCATCCAGCTTGTGAATGTATAAGACACTGGATTTTGCTATTGACAGTGCTTGATGGTCACCCCCCTTGCTGCAGTCCTCCCTCCTGCATAACCAGTTCAGGTCTCAATGTACTTGCAAAATCCCTCCAGCTCATTAATTGCTCCTCAGTCCTGTAGTACATTCCTATACCCTTCCTTATGTGTTGTGAGTTGCTTCAAGTCAAGAAGTTCGTTTCCAGAGTACAAACAAGCTGCTTCAGCACCCAGGTGTCCAAGCACCACACTACTCACAGGAACATAAATGACCCAGAAGCATGGGGCAGAGCTTTGGCTTTGCACCTGCCTGGCGCTATTGTTCTGAGCAAAACCAAGTCATTCTTCATCTGTTCACAACACAAAGTCATACGACAGCATCTGTTTTCTAGCCCTTGCCAGAGCGGCAGGTACATTTGCTCACCAGTTTCCTTCTACTTCTTCAGTTTCCAACTGTGATCTCAGGATGACCTTGGTAGCAAAAATAAACATCACATGAATTTTATTTATCTCTTTCCTTTAGATATGCATTCTTTAAACATTTGATTACTTATAGTACTTAATAAAATATATCTGTAAAGTTAACTCCTGATAACATTTCTAGTTCAGCACTATGCAATAAAAACACATGCAGAGGCTTCCAAAAGGCAATATTCCCTGCTTCATTTACTGAAGATATTTCTTTTTTTTTGTGCAGCTGGAATGCACAGGTATTCTGCATTTTAGCTCAAAGCACTTCCACCACATTGCTAAAAACTATGTCTGGTCCAGAAAATCAGAAGAAGGAAAATGCACATTTAGAAGCACTAAATTCAAATTTGCAAAGTTCCATTCTTCAGATATCCAACTTCCTTTAAGGTAGACAACTTCAAATAGCTCATGTTCTTTTAATTATTCTCTTGCTAAAACAAATAATGCAATTAGCTGTAAAATGCGGTCTGTCTAGTAGTCTGCATGAGATAAAGAGCTACTTCAAAGCTTGGAAAATAAAGCCAGATTTCAACACTAACTGACAAACAGATAGTAAACCAAATGAGCACTTTCTAAAGGAAACCTGACCATCCAAATTTGCAAAGACAAGATATCATGCTTTGTCAGAAGTCATATTATTTCTTTACGCAATCACTGCTCTGCGTGTGGCATCTTATGTGCACGGTGCAATAACTGCAGAGATTGTGCTGTCCACCTGACTGCACAGAATCTACTATTGACATCACCCGTTCAGTTCCTGCTGTTGGACAAGTTATGATCCATCAGAGTTTCTAAGCAAAATAGCAGGTTTATCAGTTTTTTTTTTTTTTTTTCCTCCAGGAAAGACAGCATTCCTTGATCTGGGCTTTGTGGTGGCAGAGGTTGGTTTTTAAACACGGGGCAAGTCTTGCATGCTTTTTCTAATTTTGACATCACTGCATTAGCTTTACAGAGTGATACCACAAAGACCATTTACAGGATGCTCAGGGTCAAAATTACTGCAACTCTTTTGATAAATCTGAAATTAAAATGTAACTAGAAATATTATACTTTGGGGATAAGAACAGTATCTCTTATAATTCATTTAAAACAAATGCTTTGAGTTGTATCTATGTGGGTAATAGGCAGTATACAAGTTGCAAACATATTTAAAGCCACTAACAACATTTTCTTTACACCATTATCTTATTTTGTCCTGCACTTCTACTGGACATTGCTTTCTGTTTAATATCATTTTACCAATAAGGCTCTAAGAAATCAGCTTAGAAAGCAATGATAAAAAGGAGCAAGAAAAATGTAAGGTTGCAAATAAGCCACTCTCAGGGGTGGGTGGCAAAAGTATCACTTTGAAGCTGTCCACCTACAATGCCTGAATATGTCATTGAAATCCACAGAAGTATCTCCGTTTATGCTCACTAATACAATATGGGTTGGATAAATGTTTGCAAAGAAACAGTCAAACCTTCTAGCATCACTTTAGCCACTTTAGCACACCTAACAGATACAAAGCTTTGGACAAATTCTTTTAACATCTTGCCCATAGTTATCTGATATCATGTGTGCCATAAATTAGGGCTGGAATATAATTTTCTTGTTCTTACCCACAAAACTTCTGAGCCAGTGCACTAAAGTTCCCCATGCCTCACAAAGCACCATGGGGGCATGTAAAACAAAAGCAGATGGAGCAGGCACACACATACATTTATATATATATTTATATATAAATAAACACATATGCAAATCCAAATAAATTTTATCCTTTTGCTCACTTGACTCAAAAAATAGAGGAGTAACTTAATTCCCAAAAAAGAGCATCCCTCAGGATGGGCTTCTGCATCTTTACCTCTGTCATAGGTCTGAACATACTATTCCTTTTTTTTTTTTTTTTAAATAACACTCTTTCTAATTAGGATTACAATAAAGAAGTAGGATTCACTGTACCAAACCTACATGTTAACTTTAAAAATTCACAGTATGTCCATACACAAAAGTATTTCACAATACCTATCCTGTACTCTTCTGCTGCCCCATGTGTGGCACAGTGTTTAGTTCTGGCTCTCCCAACCCAGCACACTGGATAATATTTTTACTAGTTATTGTCTTCTGACAAATACTAATTATTTTTTCCAAGACAAGACTTCATCACCAAGACTAGCTTTATATGTCTGCATATTTTTAGGAATGGGTGTGTTTATGCAAGTGCTTGTATGAGGGTGCCTGTATTCTGTGCACAGTTACAGATACAAAGCTCTTTAAGTCATTACTCTGCATTGCATCCCAGGCAGTGCTCACAGGTACTTTGGGGTACCAAAAGCCCTGCCCTGTGACTGCCCTGGTGACGGGCTGCCCTCCCCTTTTCAATTCCTTCCTTGATTCTAAGGAATCTGCAACACTTTAATCACTGCAAAGACAAAGTTCCTGGGCAATCCCTAACAGCATCTCTGTTTTTGGATAGCAAATCAAGGGTGTTTCTATAAATGCTTATTTTTCTGATTTGTAACTGCTAAGCATTGCCTTGACGGCTTCAAAAGCCACTTATTCAATATGGTGGGTGAGGAAAACCTAAAGCTTGTCTAGTTTCTTGAATGTAAACTTTTTGTCTTGTCATCATTTGCTAATTCAGCAGCAGTGACAGAGAGGCGTGTTACAGAGACAGACCTGAAATTCGAGGATTAGCTCTGTGAATATCACAGATCGCTGGACTGAGATATTTCCATCCAGAATTATTCTTAGCTTCACACAGCTCAGTCCTAATAGCACAGTGATATGGAGTCAGTTCTCACTAAGACTTTTTTTACATCTCTGCTTCCATTAAGACTGTGTCTAATTAAAGGTCATTTACCCCCCACCTGGGAACCCCTTGTGTGTGTCTGAATGAAACAGTTCAAAAACTCCATCCTGTTCTGCTTCTACTTCATTCAAGCAACGACAGAGTTAAATTGCTAATAGAGGTTTCATGAGGTCTGCCAGAGCCCACTCTCCAACACTTACATCTGTTCAACAATTATTACAGCATTTTTGTCATAAAAAATTCAACACCCTGAGTGTCGTGCTAGCAAAACCTGAAAATTTATGCAGTGAATAGAATAGCTAATTTCTCTGAGGAAATGCAGGGGGAAAAATTACAGATTTAACTTAAATTCTCAAGTACTGTAGAGCACACATCTGACTCCCTCTCTAGGTTTTGTCGCCATGTAACATAAGCAGGAACACCATCTACAGTAGATCAAGAAACCTTTGCAAAGCAAATTTATGCCTTCGAAGAAATAATGTTTAAAACTCAGAAGGGGGCTGTACTGGATTCATCATTTTACCTCACCAAATCTCATTTAAATAATAAATTATTCAGTTTATTTTCAGGGATAGGGTTATTCTCCCACTACCTCTCGCTGTTATAGCATAAGCCGCCCCTTCGCAGGGTGCAGGTAACTGCACAGATGTGGAGGCAGAAATCTGATAGAAAAAAAAGCCCTAAGTCCTGTGAACTCCGTGTAGGGCTGCTTGATGTGCTCTGTAGAAGAAAAAAGAACACAATTTGCCTCGCTTCTCCATACGGTTAGGAATGTGGATTTTATGCTAAAACTAAAGCTGTCTAGTTAAGATGCCAGTGGACTGGAACAACATGCTAGAGGCTATAGCCTTCTATTCTCAAGGGCCAGGGTCTTGCTTGCAGTGCCGGTGGCTCAGCCCCACTGATAATTGCAGCCGGAGGAACGTGGACCTCTGCCAGTGCCACAGGAGCAACAGCGAGACAAATGGTCGGGAGTGGAGGGGCTTCCTCTTCAAAACATAAGGTGCAAAGAGGATGCTGGCTCAAGCAAGGACGAATATGCTACGTGCCCTTTCTTATGGCTGTATCCTGCTGAGATGAACAGAGCTGAACAAATGCTGCTGAGGAGGCATTCATATGCGAGTTCAGACAAAAACTGTAGTTTGGCTCAAAGGCCATTTGCTAGCATTTTGCTATTTTTGACAAACAACATTACAGTAAGCTTATAGAGGAACATGCTTCAGCAGGAGTCTGTAAGAGCTGGACCTGCCAGACCAGTCTTACACTCTGGGTCAGAAAAAATGAGCTGAATTAACCAATCCCATCTCACAGGGTGTTCATAGGGCCTCATTTAGTAGCAGTAAAAAACTACCAGAAAAGCTTGGGCAGTAGAATAAAGTGCTTGACCAAGATTTTGAATAGCCAGCACAGCACAGGAACTGCCAGATTTGGTTCTTGATTATTGACACATTTTGTCTGACATTCATATTATCAATCTGACTGCAAACAGGAAAAAATATGTATGACAACCAAATACTGTGCTTAAATAAGAAAAATTTCACCCCTGAAATTAACAGCTGCTGTAACACAGGGTCAGGATACACATGCTCTGTGAAGCTTAGGACCTGTAAAAATATCTTTTCAATGACTTTTTAATCACTCACTATGTTATACATATAGAGTCAAATGCTCCCAGAATATTTTTCAAATACACATTTTTGATGCTTTTTTTGCAAATAAGCTTTGCCAAAATACTTTGCATTTCCAAGTTCTGATTCTAACTTATTATGAAAATTACCCATTCATATGAGAAAAAATGATTCTCCACTACTGCTCTCCTTTTCCCAGCAGTGGAGTCAGTACCCATGGAGGATGGCTGGCCATCACAGGACACAGATGCCAAGTGCTGGCAGATATTATTCCAGTGTCAGAATCTTTTTCCTTGTCAAACTCCCCAGGCAGTTGTGTTAATGGCTCTGGAGCTGCCTCTGGGTCTATCACGTGGGATAGCAGCTGATGGGTTGTTTTCTACAGTGTCCTCCTGCATGACATTTTCCTTTAGCTCATCTTTGGTCCTGAGGAATTTGTACACTATTATCTACTTGGAAATAAGCTCCTATAAATTTTGCATTAGGGCTATGATTTCTTCACAGATTTGCTTGCTGCTCTTAGAGCACACATGTACATGTTTTTGTAATAGTACCGTCTCTTTGTAACTGAACCCCTTGCAGTTAAGTTACACACTGGCATCAAAGAAATATTTGAGCAAATGAAACTATTTACTAAGAACTTGTTTCTCCTCACCCTTATCACCAGCCTATCCTCTTCCACCCCCATTTTGTTTACAACTAGTAAATCTTTGTGAACTGTAGCCAACCTTCTGTGTTTGTTACTTCACTCACGGGCAAGGAGTGGGAGCACTCAGCCTTCAGGTTGTTCACAATCCAGTTATATAGATTATTTGCCATTCATGCTGCCTAAGTTAGTCACTTAAATTTCAAAATCTTAATCCTGCAGAGATTAGCTTGAATTCACTTGGGTGCTTCAGAGCACATACAGCGAACCAGACTTGTAATGCTGGACTACAGCCTTTGAGGACCAGCTCTTAGGAAGTCTTCGAGGCAGGAAATCCCAGACCAGAGCTGCAAGGTGCTGCTCTGCTCATTTTTGCTCCTATTCAGCAGAGAACTCCAAGTGTGAGAGTGGCTCTGCTACAAGAAATAGATCCATACAAAAGCGCTCAGCAGTTTACACTGAAGGCAGTGAATAGATATCAGTCCCTGAGGAGAGCTGCAACGCTTGACTGCAATATAAATACAAAATCTAAACAAATATGTAAAGCTAACCCATGTCATACTATCATTGCTGTTACTCAACTGAAATATTTTAAAAAGGAAAATAACGATTAACGAGAGGCAAATTACACACTCTCATGCAAATTTTGAGAAACATTCATTGCAAACTCTGTGCAAGCACTTTCAGAAATGCAAGGGAGTTGCTGTGCACATTCACAACTAGAAAATTGCATCTCTTACAAAACAAACTCAGCAGTTTTATTCATAGTTCATTTGGAGGATGTACAGTCTAAATCTGTTTTGTTTTTTTTCCCCCATTGTTTTTGTTCTGATGACAATCTGCCTAGACTGGTTTGTAACCTAATATCTTTCTTTACAACTTGCTAGGGAAATCCCATAGAATCTATAGGAGTAAAGAAGTATTGAAAGTGTGAGACTATCACAGCCCAACCTTATGGCAACACTTTCACAGTCTTTTATTCTTGTTTGGTAACAATATAATAAAAATCCTGCAACTAATTTTGTTTTTCTATTTAAGAGAGAGAGAGAGAGAGAGAGAGAGAGAAGGAAGAAAAAAAAAAAGCTTTGACTGCATCTCCGATGTGAGCAAGAAGTTCCTGACGTTATGCTCTTTTCTTTGGTGGCAAACACGGATTAAAGACAGGCTACTGTAAAGAGTACACAGGGCAACTCCACAAATAGTCTTGTCCAGCCTCAAATACAGCAAACTGGAGTAGGGTACTGTTTAAATTGATTTTTTCATTGAAATAATGTTCGAGTAATTGCACTCTTTGCTGAACATCAAAGGCAGATACTTCAGCCAAAGCTGAAAAAATGGATATGCCCCCAGTATGTCACTTGTACCCTCCCCCTGAAAATAAGTGAGATTCTGTATGCACCTAGTGTGCAAAAAGTGGAGATAACCAATAGTAACTGGCTAAAAAAAAAAAATAACATGAACAGAATTTAGTTCATTTTCCATTTATGTACTGATTTAGAGACCTCTCTTAGTGATAGCTTGTTCACAAAAACTTTGCAGACTCCACTTGACATTTTTAGCTGTAGATTCATCCTTCATCTCCTAAAAATAAATCCTTGCTAAGTTAAGGTGTTTAAACACTTGTAATGCTCTGTATGAAAAGAATAGAAACATGCTTAGTACAGAGAAGAGATCTGCAAATGGAATTGACAGTTCCCATCTCTAAAACACTGTTACCTTCAGTAATACTGCTCTTCAGAGCCATGCATAGATGACCAAACAGCACATTTTCATTCTTAAGTCACACAGCAAACAAGTAATGAGGGATCTTCTACAGATTCAGCAAACATGATCATGGAGTTGAAGCCCTTCTGACTCAAATTCTATGTACCACTAAGTCGCCTTTTTGGCACTCTGCCAGTTCCAGCTTTCAGTATCCTTACCTTTCAGACCTGTCTGACATCTGGAGAGTTATACTTACACTGTAGACTGAGGATCTAGAGAGGAAATCCATACCCAACCTTTCCTGAAAGTCAGAATACGAATAACTATGGCAAAAATATACTTGCATGGATTAAATCATATTTTCTATTTGAATTGTTGCTTGAACTCTTATTCTTCATATGTATGGCAAACAGGTATACAGGTATTGGACCAGAGAGATTATCGCATTACAAAGGAGAAATGAAATAAAGAGCTTACCCCTGTCCTGGGCTTGCAGAAGGCCTCCAAGAGGAGTGCTCTCCAGATAGAGATCCTTCCTCTTTGGGAGTCAGCCCTTAAATGGGGTCACTCAGGTGAAATTGTGTTCACCTGTGCCCCTGCAGCTGACTCAGCGCTCGCTTCAAGTGGTCAATCAGAGGTTCAGGCTGTGATTCAACAGTTCCCATACATTCATATGAACTTAGAATATATATTTTATCTTTTTTTTTTTTTTTAATGTAAAACTCAGTCTTTGCAATCTTCTATTATCTTATGGTATCTTTATACAGAAAGAATTTGGGTCTGATTCTCAGATATGGCCACACTTGCACACAGGAGTAACACTACTGATTTCAGTGGGATTACTTCTACCTCACATCTGCACAAGTGCCAGCACAACAGGACCACTGTCAACTTTAAGTTTACCTGGCTTTCCTTCATACTGATGAGTCAGTACAGTCACAGCTACATTTATCTTCCCAGAGTATGGCTCAGTTTCAAAAACCCAAAATAGCAAAGTCTGCTGCACTGCCAAACAGGAGACCCAGATTAAAGAATTTCAGACAGCAGTCTATCACAAGCCCGTCAAAACCATGTATATCGTGCAAATAGTGATCGGAGAGACAGATCAGGTGACTGAACCAATATAGCAGCGCAATATGTTCACTACCTTAATTATCCTGACTTTTTTTTTTTTTTTTTTTTTTTTTTGGTGAGAAACCAAAACTATTTGCCCGTTCCCTCTTTGTAAAGATATTTAGTGTTACTATGTCTGCAGTTGTGGAAATATTTTTACATAGGCTTAGGAAAGAGGAATGTTTTGTGAAATAGGCTTTTGTTTAAAAATGAGTAGTGTCATTATAATTGCTATTCAAAAAATAACAATTTATTCTAAAACAGCCTCCCTCCTCCCTGTTCCTTCTGCTGTCCCCTTTCTTCCCTCTCTCCTGCACCCCATGAGGCAACCTCCTGCCTTTTATTGAACAATCCAAGAGAAATTAGTACACATAAGGGGAAAAGCTGTAGTTAAAATAATCTATTATTCTTTGAAAAATAGTCCTAACATTATTTTCAATTCTGAGCACAAACAGAATTTTGTAGGTGAATGCTGCCTCAGTTGGTTTCAGTTTATAAAACGGTCATTAAGTCCACATCAAACGTATGTTTTAGAGTTAAATTCTCTAAGACAATGAGATGAAGTAAGTAATCATTTGATAGAAGTACTTATAATGAATTAGATTTGAAAATGTTGGAAAGTCATTCAAGGAAAATCCTTCTTTTACCTTACACTGAAAACATATCATTAGCCTTAATTTAAGTCAAGGTGAGGAGGGGAAGGGGGGCGAGGTGGAAAGAGACATTGCAGGAAACTCTTGAGTGACTATTGTTTAATCCCATTTAGGGACACTTTGAACAATGACATATATATAATGAGATATTTAAAATTCTTTGGTCAATCTCTAGCTAGAGGCTTTTACTGTGGAAAGAATGAGTAATTCAATACAGACTACACAGCCTTTCACAAGCTTTTATTCTTGATTTGTTGGACATGTGTAACATAAATTTCAAAACCAATCTATTAATGACTTAAATTGGAAACTGGTTTCCTTTGCTTTACATACAGCATTTCAGTAACAAGCGTAATAACAGGTGGATCAATAGATACTATTTGGTGCAGTATTTGCAGTACGGTAACATTAGTCCTCTAGCTCTTCTAATGAACACTGTGTCAACAAATTCCTGCTTCAAGGAAGATGGTAAAAATATTATCCAGTGTCAAGGTTATTTGACCACATGAAATGGTAAGAATTTTTTTGCATATTTTGTTTCCTGTTAGCCTCACTTCTTCCTCATCCTTTTAAATAATCCATGTTCTAATCAAATCAGTGGTTAAAAAATATTTTTGCATCAAATCTGTCTGCTATCAACTCAGATTATGTTTTTTAAAATGGGCAGTGGTACTGGGATGAATTTTTTTCTTTTTTTCTCATAAAGGAACATAAGGAAAGAGAAGGACATTAATGTAAACATAAATTTAGAAAGAAACAGAGAGAAAGAGAGAGTAGAAACGACTGAGTTTATCATTTGAAGAAGAAATTTAGCTGGGGAATTATTTCCAACCTATAGTTCTCAAACACAGCATGAAAAGACAGAAAAAATGAAATTTTAGTCATTAGAATTTGACAGCTCCCAGTCATAATATGCTGACATGTGTAACGGGAATTAAGGGGTTCTGCAGGCAGAATGAGCACTAATAATTTTTTAGGCAAATCATTTCTTTCAGCTCCATGAATCACACAATGTTGGAGGATCACTGGACACTCACAGATGACAGGTATAATATAATTGTACTCTGCTTTGTATTCTTTGTTAAACAGATTTAATCCAGAAGCATTAATTACCACCTAACTGGAACAAAATTTCCATGTCACAGATGATTAAAGGCTCTTATGCAGTGACCACAGCTACAAAAAGGAACAGCTTGATGGCTGCAGACAAAATCAACCTTGCAACTTGTTGTTTCTCACTTACAAACTGAAGGTCTATTCTCTTATCAGTGAAATAAAAACACCTCAGTTAATCAACATTGTATGTTTCGTATCTGAGTAAAGATCTCCAGGATATGGCTCCATCACTTTCTCAGACTTTGAAGGTGTGAACTACTCTTGGTTCTGCTCTTTAAGCAATCCACCAAACACAGCAGTGTGTAATCTTATAATGCTGGCTTTACAAAGGAGCCAAAGAACATACGTCAGCTACCTACTTCTTCAGATGTATGTATTATAAGAGACACCTTTAATTATTTTCCCTTTTAAAATGATTTTTAAAGATGCCTACAGCTTTTCTGGATACTTTATGATCCCTTCAGAAGAGGGAGGTTCTAATCCACAGACGCAGAGCTCCAATCCAAACACATATGGTGTTCACATTACCTATACATCGGGCAACACTTTGGATCATGTTTAGAGGGCTCAGGCAGCAGATGAGAGTTGGCTCAAATTGGGAAGGTGAGCTCAATTGGCTTGAGCTATGTGGTATGGCAGCAGCTGAGCAACGAGTAACAACGGCAGAGACACAGCATTGCTTTCACACTTCAACATATGACTCATGCAGAATACGAGTGACTCACATGCAGTATGTCAAACTCAACAAAACTGAGCATACTCAAGGAAAACCTGAATATAACTTGCAACATCGTGCTCAGGCCCTAATCACCTTGTAGAATTAGCTGGAATATACCCCTGCTGTCTCCTGCTATATTGCTACTAGCTACAAAGAGAAACAAGGATGAACTCAACATGCTGATTTCAGGACATTTCTCCAGCAGAAACACTGGCATTTTACGAGCAGTACATCACAAGGCTTGTTTCCAGCAGGTGTAACTTTATAACATCCAGGTCAGGTCTATTAAGCAACAGGGGATGCATTTCTTTGGCAGTAATCTGCCACTATGGCACAAACAATCAGGGATGACTATCTGACTCAACAAATAGCTGTTAAAACTCTCCCTTGCCTTTTCTTTCTAAGCAGATGGCACAACTCACCTAGCCCATTTCTTCTGCGTTATACAAGTTCAACAGTCTCTTCAGCCAGTGCAGAACTGGCTTCTAACTCAGTATCATAAATCTGCTAACTTCTCTTTACATATCCTTGAATCCTGCAGAGAGGATAAAAATATCACCCGAGCTGACTTGTCTTTATGGCTTTGCAGTTCTGTGATGCATAAACCCAGTGAAGTCTGAAAGCTTTAGTCGTCAAGTGTTCCCAGGTAGAAAGGGAGTGACCAAGTGCAAGCAGTACTGCTGGAAGTTGTTTTGGCTCTGTGTCATTTGTTTATTTAGTATTAGGACAGTCTGCTAGGGTGATTAAAAGGGTTAGTCATGCTCCTCTTTCTGGGACAATTTCTCATTGCTTGTTGTTGAATATTCAGCTCTACTGACCATAAATAAAATTATTTGTGAAGTCTATGGTAGTTTCAAAGGGAGAAGACAGAAGTAGTTCCGAGAAGTAAAGTAGCATGCATTTTGGATCCTAAATTCAGCTGCCATGCCTTCAATTCTATAAACTCCATGCGCTTTTCTGAAGCTTATCATCAATATAAAAAATTTTCCTCCTTTTCTTCTTTCCTTGTTTGTATGTCAGCATTTTTCCTTCCAATCTGACTTTTTCCTTCTGCAAATCTAAACCCTTTCTTCCTTTCTTTCTGAGGAGAATTTGCTTTCTGTTCCTTGACCTGAGGAACTGCTATATTCCTTTCAGAAAGTGTTTCTACTTCCATGAATTCAGTACTAGCTCCTGATCCCTTAACTCATGTGTTAATTTATCTCCCCAAATCTTCTCTCTTTTCCCATGCCCTGCATGTCTTTTTTTGGATTAGCACTTGGAAATGCACTCACCTCAAAACATATTCCAGACTATCTGTAGTGAGAGAATGAAAGGAATGAATGAAATTTGCTCGAAGTGACAGCATATATTATGAAAGAAGTTTTAATTTCAAATGGTGAAGACAGAGCCCTTCCCTCCAGAGGCCTGTGATAATGAACATGCTGTAGTGGTGGCAAAAACCACCTCTCAAAGATACTGCATTGTTCATGGGCTCCACACTGAACTAGCAGTGTCCTTTATTTCTTCCTCTTTGTATCTGGCATGCGTATGTAAGTTGAGGTATCCAGAGACAGCACAGATGCCCAAATGTAGGCAGAAAGCCAGGCTGCAGGGCTTGCAGTATAAATATATATATTTTTTTAACTTCATGCAGACCTTTTTTTCCCAGTAAGTGTGTTTTTTGGGCTTAGAAACTCTGTGTTCTTTGCTATTTTAAGAAACCTGAAGGGTGAGAGATGGAGAAGCAGCAGACATGTTGGCAACAAAGATCTCTTCATGAGCAGAATGCCAAGATTATAGAAAAAAAAATGAATAGAAAAAGAAAGGAAAAAAAAAAAAAGAAAGAGAGAGAGATACCTTTGACATTTTCTTGCTCTTCTATCTCAGAAAACTGGCTCAAATGAAACTGTTGGATTTTGGCAAAGATTTAATATCGAATGAGAGAAATAGCATGTTACTGAAGAAAGGTGATTTCCAAAGTGAGGCTAGATGTGCATTCAGCACCTTCTACTTGGCAGCTATCATGAAGGGCAAAAAGATTTACCAGTTCTCCAGAGGGTACATAACAGGGTTGCCCCAATCTGTCAGGAAGTGTTAGAACTCACTAAGACTTGAAGTAGGACTTAAAGTTACTGAAGCTCAGATGCTTACAATGTCAGGTATGGAGCCATCCCAACTGAGGAAGAAAAAGGAAGAAGGAAAAAGTGCAGAAAGACCTGAAGGGAAACTCTCCATGCAGCCAAAGAGGGAAAATTGAGAAGTCCTTGTCATTACTGTGTGTATCAGCTGGTCAGTGGAACCTATCCACATGAATGTTGTTTGACTGCAAAGAATACAAAGCAAGGCTGATTTAGGTTTGCCTGCAATCAAACGGAAGTTATACATTTTATTTGTACAGTGAGAAAAAGAAATAAATTGTTAACCATAATACCAGAATCCAACAGATAAAGGATTTTGGACACTAGGTCACAGTTTGTATGAGGAGATGTGAACAAGAGAATAGCCAAGGCTCTACATCATGTTTTAGCATTTGTAAGAAAAAAGAAAGCTGAAAAACAGCACTATACAAAATGGGTCACAACTGGACTAGAAGTAATTGCAGAAGTCCCGTTTTGTCTAACCACATTTCTCCAACGGTCTTTCCAGATTTCTGTCTAATCTAATCTATGCAAACGCCTATCACTTTGAAAATGACTTGCCATTTTTTCACATTTTATTAATCTACCTTTGAAAATTCAAAATATGACTCAGAAGCAGGAAATGGCCTTATGAAGTAATAATTATAATAACAGTTAAAAACACACAGTTAAATTTGCACAGCATCCCACTATACAAGAGTTAAAATGCATACCACATCTTAAAGATCTTTTTAGTCTTTCTAAGCAAGAACTAATGGAATAAGGGAAGAAAAAGTTTCCACGGCCCAGATATGTCTTTGCTGAATCACTTTGTAAGGTGTGGACAATTGAGTCATAAACTTTCACACTACAGATGGCTGTGTTTCTCTCATAGTGAATCAAGCTCTAAAAGATCCATGACACTTTATGTTATATGTTAACTAGAGAGGCATATTATGTAAAAAGCACATAGGGTTTCACATGCACTAATGCTCTCTACACAAGAGAGCATCATTTTCAATAGTCACTCATAAAAGCAGCTCCCATTTCTATTTCTTGTGCAACTGCCTAAAGTACATGCGGGTTGGTGTATGTTCATTCTGCTCTCAGACTTACTGGAAATTCTGCTGTGTTGAGTTTCATAAATTCATTATATGCATTTTTTATACCCTGTAATTTTTTTTATATTTTTATTTTAACATATATAATAGAAAGTCCCACAACAGGAATGTTGATACCTGTAACTACAGGTGCACAATGAGCAGTTACATTGATACTCCAGTAAATTTCCTATTTACATTTTTAGTGCAAGTACACCCTCTATTAACATTAATTTTAAAATCAGATAAAAAAGCATAAAAATGATGCTTCTCTAACTGACAGACAGTCCTGTGGCAATGGACTGAAGAGCAATTACTGAGCAGGATCAATATCTAGAACAAGGATTAACACTTTTTATTTGTTTGAACAAAGAACATTTATTTGGACCAGATGAACACTGCACAGTATAAGTCATTTCTAAGTCAATTATGAATAACTCTGTATCTAAAAAGAAGAAAAAATATAGGTAAAAAATATTACTACAGCCCATCTCTCAAGATACACCCTCTTCTTTGGACAATAAAACTGTATTTTTTTGTTAAAGAGTAAGTTGTCCTAATTATGGAAAGGACTGCATTCACTCCCATGCTTCCAGCCAGACAGGGTCTAATGTTGGAGATTAGTGTCTGTATATTTTGAAACTTTTCCTTCAAAGTGTATTCTGCATGAGTTTTCTTGAGATGTAATAGCGTGTCAAGCTGAATTACAAACTATTTATGTCTTAGGGCACACTGGCTAAACATCTTGACCCAGAAGATAAAAATGTATTGGAGTTACTGAAAGATCACATTTCAGTCACGTCTCCAGACGCACGGAATAAAGGAAACAGGAAAAACAGCGGAAATAAAGAAGACAGATACAACGTGAACAGATATTTTCAACTACCTTTCATTGTCTTTAAATTGAAGAGAACTTCAAATACACTAAACGTTCCATGTAAAAAACTGGATTGATTACTGGTCTGAGGTCTAATGATTCAAAGTTTGCTATTTACACTTTTTCAGCTTCAGATCAGAATCGGATTTTCTAGTATATAACCCAGCCAACTTGCCACATCCTCAGCGAGATATCACAAAGTGAGATGTCTTAATTTTAATTTTTTGACAACTATTTTCTGGCATTTCTCTGCTTTTCTCATCCATTTAAATATATATAGCACAATGAGATATATTTTTGGTATACTATATTCTGTCATGCTCAAATGACAAAACCAGAACAATTTTGGCTTTAAGCTATCTTGAATTAACTAAACATTGAAAAAAAACTAAAGTATACTGCTCCAGAGCATGCCTTCTCAGTGTTTTGGTAATCATTGCACAAGGTTGTTCTACTTCAAGTATCTGAGAAATTAATATAGTTGTAGTCTGCCATTATCAACACCAACCAGCCATTAAAGTACAGAAAAGCTACATTCTACCCACTTCACTTCAACACTGCGTCCACCCCAGGGTCTGCACAATGACTGCACATCCCTTACTCTGGCTCTGTGCAATAAAACACCCCTCAGCTCTTTTTTCTACCCTTGCATGAAATAACCATAAGGGCAGTCAAATATAATTCCTACCTCTGTGCTACAGTTTTTACCACTCTTTCAGATTTCTTGACAGCAAGAAGATAAGCAGGGTTGCGAGGGTCCCTGCTAAGTTTAGTGACATCTCACAGACACCTTTATTGCCATTCATCTGAAATTTCTCACTTAAGACAAGGCATTGCATTTGCTTATCGCTCACTTTTGCCACCAGTGGATTCTTGACTGAAGGTTATCATTGCAGGTACTGCTCTGTTTAACTGCTCTAGGACCTTAGCTCTGATGGTGGTCTGATTTAGAGGTAGTAGATAAGGCATCTTTTCAAAGGAAAAGTTGTTTGATTATGATGATCTAGAATTTGCTGATTGTACTTTGTTAAACCGTAGCTCTATAATGCTTGCTGCCAGTAATACAAAGATTTTTGAGCCCATTTTGCCCATGTGAACTACTGTGAACCCTATCCTCTTGTCCTTATCTCCTTTATGTCACCACGCTGTTTCAGGTATGCATTTAAACCTCCAGCAGTTTTCTGTTTATTGCACATAAGCTCTTTTACATGTAGCACAACTGGAATTTCAGACAGTCAGTCATAATAACCTGCTCGTTAACTTACTCCTACACCCACATCTTTAGACAAATTATGAAGGTCTTACAGAGTAATTTGTCCAACATAATTAGGTCCTGTGAGCTTTGCAGTGTACTTTCTTACTATGCTTTAAATTCCAAAGAACATCTTTGGAGGTAATTTGACACATAAAATGCACACAGTCCTCAGTATGTTTGCCACATGTTCTGCTATTTCCTATTACGTTATTATGGTCTTTCATCATTTCCTCTCTCCTCATCCTCTTGACTGCATTTCTTTCACCCCCCGCTCCTCCATATACCAATCACCCTCCCCGCTCCACCAAGTTATCATAATTCCTCAGAGTTTCACTTAGACTGGAAAGCAGCACCTCTAATAGAACCTGTTAGTTACAATTTAGAAAATAAATTAAGGCAAATAATCAACATTTAAATTTCAACTCAGAACACTTAGAACACTTTCAGGTCAGCTTTCAGCTTCTGTTTGTACCCATTTTGCCTGTCACAGTTAACAATCCTTTTGCCTGTATTCATACCATACTGAACAAACTCTTTGAAATATATTATACTGATAATTGAAAATAAGTGTTTAAAAAAAAATTTTCAAAGCAGAGGAAGATTTTGATTGACTTAAGTAGGAAACAACATGGTCTCTCAACTACAGTACTAAAACGTAGATGTCATATTGTTCCCAGTAGAACCCCTTAAGTCCCTTGCTAAAAGACATTTAATCTGCAACCACCTCTACTGTAAAACAAATGCTGAAGAGGTGCTGTCAGTGATATTTGCACAGATTCATTCTCATTAAAGGCTCTTATAATAGCATTCACTCTGGTGTAAACTTGTAAAAATTGACTCCTAGATCCATTAATCCCTTTCATGTGCTACTCATGAGTTTAATGTGTGACACTGTAGCTAAAAGGACTAACTTGGTCCTTAGATGGTTAAACAAAGAAATACAGAGAAGTAGTGGAAAAGTTATGTGTCTTCAATAGCAGTGGGACTAGTCCAAGAAGTGATGCAAAGACACTGGAGCAGGAAAACCTTTGAAGCAACTAAGGAATTGGAGAACAGGACTTAAAACGACATAAAAAAAAAAAAAAAAAAAAAAAAAAAAAAAAACACTGAACGTATTTAGTTTAGAGAAATGCAGGGGATAATTTGATTATAGTTTAGACATGTCTCTAGAGAGAATAGGAACTTAATATTAGGGGTAGCGTCATCCAGCAGAAGAAAAGATATTAGAAAAATCAATAGCTAAAGACTAAAGCTATAAATCAGATGCACAGTTTTAACAGCGCTGAAACAGCACAGTGAGATTTAAGGCAGATTCTCCCCCACTACAACAAGCACAACTGTGATTGGATAGCTGAAAAATAATATATATTATCCAAACATAGATGTTGGACTTCTGTGGAGAGAAAGATGCACCTGTATCCTGTGGATGTGCTGCTTGCAATGTAGCTACCACATTGGCAACATCACCAGTATAAGCTTTCCACCTTCCATTAAATGAAAAAAGTGAGCAAGGTTACCAGGGGAATTCAATCTCAATGCCAACTATGTAAGACACTACTTCTGTTGTCCAGATTCAGGCACCTAACATAGATGTCAAGGATTCCTATGTAGCCAGAGCACCTTCTGAAAACACCAACATTAAGAACCTGTCCCTTTCTGGGAAACCATAGATCCTAATCATACATGGTCTGATGGCCATCCAAAAATATTCTGTCATGCAGCCCCTATTCTTTTCTTGCAACCAAAATGGAAATTATTTGTGAAAAAATGAGAAGAATGGTGCTTCTCTGATTTCCACTTAAAATACTTATTCTGCTCTATCCTTCCTTTTATCTGATGTTTTACTTCCCTTGTTTGTTCCTCTTCCGTCTACACTGTTTGCTGAATAGGAAAAAAGACTGGGAGAGGAACTGTTGGTATCCCTACGCTGGTGGAGAGAGCTCCTCTCCAGGATCTAATCTCCACTCTGATGGAGCTGCCCACAGCTCTTCCTCTGCTACAGTTGTTTCCCAGGGTCTGTACTGGTGAAGCTTGCTTAGGCATCAGCACTAAATGCTGTTATATGCTGGGATAATGCTTCTGTACTGAATGTATGCACCGGGCTAGCTGTGTGAGCACAACAGACAGGATTAGAAGTGTTTTCTAAGGTTCAGTACTGAGCATATAATGACTGTCACAGGGGAGAGCCACTTCCCAAGGTGATGAAAGAGCAACATGCCATTACACATTATTTAAACACTCTCTGACATCTCCTGCAAATGCACAGCAATAGCACAGTGGACAAGTGAGTCTTACAGCACAGCTCACTGCTCTGAGAGCAAGCATCCTCAAACTTTGTCATGATGCAGAACTTCATTATCTCAGATGTTATGGCCTACCACCTGGTTCACCATTAAAAGTGCCTTCCTCACAACAGTGAGGCCAGAGCACATATTTTTCTTCAACAATGAGGAGTTGGAAAAATCACCCTTCTACTCCTTGTTTTCCAGCAGCAATAACTAAAATAGAGTACACCATAAGCTTAGCACCAAAGTATGGTGGCTTTTGTTGCTGATGTTGTTTGTTTTTTGTAAAAAATGAATTAACTTCCTTCAGCCAAAAGCAGAGGATCTATTGATGAGGGCTATAAGAGTAGCACAGTGCCCTAAGCACTTAGCTAGACTTTACTGGACTTTCCTGACACAGTTGTCAAGAGGTGCTCTTATGCAAAGCTGGTAAAACTGAAAGAAATTTCATGAGGGTGAGGATGCCCTGTTTACTGGAGTTACTTTATGGGACATTATGAAAATGGGATTGAAGTATGTACTCCAATCCCTTTTCAGCATGGACAGGCAGACCCACTAGGTAAAGAAGAATATTCTTTGATTTTAGTGATCAAAGATCCTTCAAACCAGCAGGTACTAAAAACGATTTAACAGTAGAAACACTTTATATTTCACTTAATAGTTACCTCTGAAAATAATTGGGATTTCAGACTGAAAGGGAAAGTTACACCAACCATATACAAATTGTATATTCTTAAATATATTTCATTTTTCTAAATGTCAATCTACTTACATACAATAAAAATTGAGCCATTTATTTCACATTAATGAAGAAGCTTCTTCTTAATGGCTTATGGCCGACACAAATATGCCTCTATCTTGAAGAACACAGCAATATACAAATAAAGCTTCTGTTAAAATTCATGCATAATCAAAACAAATTGAATATCCACTTTTATTTCCATAGGGAACAGAGCTATAAAGATTAATGCCAGACAATGATATTTAATTAAAGCTTATTTACTTTATAAGTACTTCCATGTTTTCAAGAGTATTCTCTTTTGGAACAGGAAGCTGTAATGCATTTCTGAGCCATCTAAAAGTCATAGGTGGATGAAGCTTGTTAGGATCACAGCACAGTGCTTACAGTGATACTGACAGACTGTCTAGCAAAATTTTTTCACATTAAAGATTTTTGGTGTTAAAGAATTTAAATGCACTTTAATTGACTTTTCAAAATTCCATTTTTTATTCACAAACACACCTGAACACAAAAACGGGAATTCATTTTTATATGCATTATTCTCTCTGATGGCAAATTATTGTACTGTACACATACTCTGCTCTTCATTTTTGAGATTCAAAAGAAAAGGTTGTGCTGTTATGATTAATAACAAAATAAATTTCTTTTCCTTGGCCACAAGTCCGTTATTGTATTCCAGATTTTATTTATAAATTAACTGTTAACTATTTTAGTGAAATTAGAGGAACTGGTTTCTGTATGAATGCAGATTAGACATGAGAAACTAGAGGGATTACAGAAGAAAACTGCACGAAACTGCACTTTCATTCTGACTGCAGAGGTTAAAAATAACATATAATAAGATTTTGGAATAGTAATTTCTAATGGGAGATTTCATTTTAAAATGTAAAAATTGCTGGATACATGTGTCTGGTGCTTGTTTCTGTCTGTATAAACACACAACCTCCAAACACAACACTTTCAATAACAATTGTATTAGTCATCCACAGCTACAGGGCTGTTTAAGATACAAATATAAAATAGCTTTATTTGGACTGTAATTAACATGGCAAATATCACAATATTCTACAGGAGAGAAACATTCTCAATCCATGTATTTTATTTCTCCTGACAACTGGCAAAGTATATTTTACTGCAGAATGCTTTATTGCTTCTTAACTATTCACCCTACACAGTATACATAAAAGCTTAATGAGTATAGCTGCATAAAAACTAATTTTAACGCTTTTAAAATCAGTGGTGAACAAAATGTTGTTTAGATTGTTTTTCAAACAACTATACCACATCTGATCTTTTGAGGAAAAGCAATTACTTCTTCTTGTCATAGCCAATACATTTCTTGATTCTCCCATTTTAGTTCCACCATTCTTAGGAACCTTTACACCAGTTAACATGTAAACAATTAAAGATTTGAGCGAATACAGAAAAATATTGTTATTAAATGCCTAATCAATAAAGTGCCACTTTAATAGGCTAATGGCGAAGAGGGCAAGAAGAGAAAAACTAAAAGCATTTTTTTCCAGATTGACAAATAGAACACAAGTAAGTTTGTCTAATTTAATATACCTTTGTGGAACAATTACATAAAATAATTTATATAAAATGTATCCAAAGGTCTTTTGAAGAGATAATGGCTAGAATCTAAATTTAGCTCCTGATTCTGCTATCCACTCTGTGAATAAACATCAGCTTTTTCATATTTTCTGAGGAAACATCAAATGGAATCATTTTTTGTAAGTTTCAAGTGCTATAAATCATTGGAAACTTATGTACACCTAATTTATGTAATTGTGTTGGTAGTGAGGAAATCATCATTCTTCAGTGTTTTGTATTTCTGTCATTCTCTCCCAGTGAATTTCTTTACTACAACAGGCACCACAGTAGTTGAGGGTTTCTCAGCATATATGTTAGCGAGACCAATTTTTTAAGGTATATAATTCAGTCATAAAAACTGAGACCACAGCACGAAAGATTTTGTTTGTGAATTTCCAAACATGCACACACACACACCCACACATTTACTGATTTAAAATGCTTCCTTTTTCCTCCCTATGACCTGCATTCCTAAAATCTAAAATCATATTCCTCTTTTTTCACTAGTTCTTTGGTACAGAGAGAAAAAAAAAAACAACAGGAACTACCAACCAAATGGCTGAGGTACTGAGATTTATAAAGCATTCTTAACACATGCATAAAAGCCACTTTTCATATAGAGTTGTGATGCATTCTAAAATATCTTGCAGAAATACAGAAAAGTATATAATACACAAATGCATAGTACTGTTCATAGGCATTCATTACGCACATCTTCAGTGCAGTGTGTGTTGAATCCACATTAAGTCATACAGAAACATCAGTAAGCATGCTTCTTTCATAGAGCCTGCTTTTTCCCTTTACTACAACACAGCCTCTGTTGGCAATGTTAGAAATGGGTGTTTCTTTACAAAGTCGTGTTTCAATTGGAAGTTTTGCCTGTGCAAGGGATGCAGTTTCAGGCTCCGCATTCACCACAATAGAACAACCGGTTTAGGGGCAGCTTGAATTAACTCTGGTGTTTGGAAATAGGCTTTGGGGGGACATCTGCTTAACCTTGTTCTAGATCTCTGTCCCAGTAAAAATCTTCAGCATCAGAGGTCTTGCAATTTCTAAGCACAGTTATTTAGTCCCTTTATTGTAATGATTTCTTTTTCTTGGGATGTAAATAATGAGATAGTAATAGAGGCAACAGAACTTGAGCACAAAAATACAGCTTCAGCCATTCCAGTCAGAAATTAAGTAAAAATCAGAAAAAAAAAAAAAGAGATTAAATTTCAACTTTAAGGTAATAAAAGATGGAGATGGAGGTGCCAATGAAATCTGCCGAAACTAAATTTCAGAAGCACAGCTTTCTCATCTTGAAATGTTACACCCATAAAAGCAGCCTATAAAATTAATCTACCTGGAGATTTTCCATGTTAAATCAGCTCAGAAATAACTTTTAAGCACTTATGGCATTATATCTAAAATACATATTCTCCTGTTGTCCATATATCAAAATCCTGTGTATTTTAAAAAATAAGATCCGAGCTACACTGAAATGTTTGTATTATAAGAAAGAACAGTAATAAAGTATATCACTTTAAGAGGGATCTGACATTTGTAAGCATTCCCTAAAAAATTTGCATTGGGCTGCAGTATTAGAAAAGCATATTTAAAGGTTCCTAAATTCAATTCCCCCCCCCCCCCCTCCAAAAAAAAAAAAAAAAAAGTGTACAGAACACAGAAAGTTAGCAAAAGGAGGCAAAAAAAAGATAGTGCATATTTTCAATCTGGATCTGAAAATTAAATTCCTAAAATGTTATTGTTATCTGTTTTACCAGAAGTGCAATATGACTCATTCATATAAACCTTTTTATTCCATTTGCTTAAGGGAAAAGGACATTCAGCATGAGAAAAGTGGTGGGGTAATTTCCACAGAAAACAAAACCCTTACTTCTTTCAGGAAAATAATTTGCTTTTTTCACTTCGCCAGATCTGGAAATAAAGAACATTTAGATAACAGTGTTTGCATTCTAATCAATTTGTCCAAATTAGTTTCTTGTAAAATTTAGTTTGAGCTACATAATAATGTGTAAATTCAGGGCTCTTCTTTTTCTCTTTTCTTTCTTTTTTTCTTTTATTTTTCTGCCTAGAAGGCTGTAATAGGCAAAGTAGCAGATACAAGTAGAAAAAAATATATGAAAAAGGATTCCATACATTTGGGTTCCTTCCAAGAGCTTTGCCACATTTTGCAGATTCTCAATTTTCAAATAAAGGTGTCTTAGCCATTGCAATTGTGGAGATATTCTTGCCTCTGTAAATCAATGTATTGTTGCTAGCCAGCCTTGCAGAAATCTGCCTACAGCCAGCCAGACAGAAACAATAGGAGCAACAATTATATGTATTCTTTCCCTTCCCTCCAAAATTAACGTGGTTTTGCCTTAAAATTGAAGGCAATTTTTTGTAACGGATGTGTTAGTGTTTAAAAAACTAAGTTAGAATCAAGCAGAGGTTGCACTGTAAAAGCACATATAATTAAATTGTACAGACTCCTTTTCTTGCTTATACAACGTCAGTTTGGGTTACTTTTATCAACTGCATCACAGATCAGTCAGAGGGACAAATGAACTCTGCAAGGAAAGAAATTTGGGATAAGCATTTGGATTTTATCAGGTCTGGATATTTGTACAAAGTGTTTCAGGCAAGTTGTCAGAGAAGGACAGAAAAAAGCCAGTTTCAGGCTTAATTGCTCCAGTCCAAATCACTGTTAAAGCACTGCACACAGGAAGGGAGCAACTTCAGGGAACCACGATTAATAAAATAAAGAACATGTTGCTAGAATATTTCTGCATTTCAGGCCACATTACTGAATTGGACACCTAATTTTTTTTTCTTTATATTTTTTCTCTTAGAACTTTCATGAAAAACCATTTTTTTCTTCGTGTTTCAACAGTTTTTAGTTGAGCTTCCTTTACTTCTCTGAAAATCCACCTTAGCTTGAATGAAACACCAGGCTTCCGAATTTAACAACTCTATGAAGGTGGTGTGGCATAGCACGTTGTTAATGTGCTTTATATTGCTGAATCCGGAAGCTCTCAGTGACTTAAACAAGTTTGCTCACGTTTCTGACACAATTATCCGCAGAATGGGTTCAGAGGTGGACACTCTCTGAAGTGAAATCAAGGTGCTACAGAATCCTGCAGAATTTATAGAAATACCTCCACAGATTTTGCCAAAAAACCTCAGCAGATTTATATTGGCCCTGCCAATGACTTTCTGTTTAACTTGTAATCAAAACAACTCAAACCCAGTTACTGTTTGCATATCTGCCAAGCCTCTCAATTTCAGCAGTAGGCAGCAGACTCTCAGTATGACAGCCTGTCTTTCAGATTCAAGCTGAATCTGCCAAGGCTCCACTACAGAGGCAACTGGTAAATTAAATGCCAACAAGCAAGGACATTCATGTACCTTTACACTCTGCACATGAAGAGACATCACAGGCCTCTTCATTCTAATGGGTGCTTTGTGTGTTTTGGGCTGCAAAGTAAAGAGTGCCTGCTCTTACGCATAATGAAGCCGTTGCATATATATTAGTTTAGCTGTACTGCTCTAATTCTATGGTCACAAATTACCTTACAGGTTTTCCTGTTACAGAAAAACAGAATATCCTTTTGTTGGTGAAATTAGCCCACAGAAATCAAGCAATGGAAGAAAAAAAAAATCAACTTTTAAGCCCTCTTCTACCTAAAGATATCAGATAACATTATATAGTCAGGTTACAGCAGAGTCATTGCCAAGGGTAACTGAAAATTAGAAACATTCAAAACATACTGTCAAATCTTTAATTCTCTTTCTCATAACATAGGCATGCTTCTGATTCTGAAAAAAAAAGGGGATCTTTTTAAAACCATCTGAATTACTGATGATTCTTTATGGTAAGCATAAGGGCTTCATCATAGTTATGTAATTACTGACTCTTATTAATACTTAAAAGTTGCACGAGACTTTGTGATTACTGATAGCTGATGCAGTCACTATTGCCAAGTTTAGATTGTATTAGCAGTTTTGAGTGCACAACCATAATACAGCCAGAGATATTAATACCACTGAGCATAAATAACAGTACTTGACAGACTCAAGTGGGGGGAAAAGCACTAACACTGGTTACTCTAATGGACAGAATAAATGATAGAACTGTATAATGAGTTTACAGCAGCCAGGTTTAGTGGAATCTATTTCTGAGTAAGAAGGGGGGGAAAAGGTAGCAGTTTTGGTAACAGAATGAGGGTACGAACACATTAAAAATTAACTGGGTGTTTTCAGATAATTGAAAGAAAAAGCACTGACATGGGAAACTTAGCTGTTGTAACTCACACAGCTCAACAGTGGGCATTATCACTGTTTCCTGCCAGGGATTTAATCTGCCATCACACCTAAAAATGAAAGAAAGAAGTATGAGCTTTCCAAGTGTTCATACAATAACATGAGAGGGTTTTCCTTTTTTTTTTTTTTTCTTCTTAATAAGGAGGAAGAGTCCAATATAAAAGAGGTTACTGTTGTGCAAGTGTCTTTTTTTATTTACTATAATTTGGCAGACATAGCTCTGCAAGACTTCAGAACTAAGAAAGTGAAAAACTTTGATGTTCCTTTGACATGAGCTGGTTGAGATGCATCTTCTTCATAATTGTAGAGAAATATTACACTGTTGCAGCTGCCTGGCGCTAGCAGTGAACTATGCTTCATTTCGCAGAGACGGTTCCTCCCTTCCCCACTTCCCTCCAGCATCTTAAGTACTTACCTTTGTCACACCAAGATTTACTTTAACCGGAACCATGTCTGGTGTCCCCAGAAAAATGACAAACTAAAATTATCCTATAATTGTAATACGAGCCTGGAGGCATATATTGGGTGAGACGGAACTCACCTTCTCTGGACATACACATCAGGGGATGTGAGAGAGATATTTGAAATTCCAGGCATTGCAATTTCATTAATCAATGAGTAAATCAGTTAGAAACCAGTCATGCACTTTCACTGTGTGACCTAATCCTTTGCTCGAACTTGCCACTGCCTGGTTGTATGTCATACCCAGAGCTTGATTCAGTGATTTCTAAAGAAAGACACAAAAATCACACAAATTACAGCATCAGGTACCTAAAACAATCTTTGCTCTCTCACTTATTAACTGTACTTTATAATAATTTAAGTGAAATTGGTTAAAATGAGAAATGCCAAACTGTGGAAGTGAAGTTAAAGACACATGTCCTTCAAGGTTAAACAAAACTGCTCCAGAAGTCTGAGTAGTTTTTAAGCTCTCTTTTTCTCTGCTCCTTTATTTCAGTTGTCTGGAAATGAGGTGCTGGTCAGCCTGAGATGGTGATATTACAGCCAGCAGGACAGACAGCTAAAAACTGGTATATGAGGACACGCTATCCCCTCCCTGAGGCCTACCTAAGTTAGGACATAAAGTGCAAGTACATACAAGTTAAAAATAATGAAACTTCTCCACTCCCTGGGAGCTACTGAATTTGACTTCTGCAAACACATATTTCCACATAAATATTCTCTCAGCCCTAACTTGAAACAGCTCAGTTCTGTCTATCTCTGTGAGAGCTGTTTTGATAAAGCATTTTTTAAGGTAAAAAATTTCTTGTGCTTATGTTGAAAAAGGACTAATGGAGTGTTGTTTTAAAACAAATAGAAAAAAAATCATACATGCACACACAACCACCACACACATTTCACCCATAATAGGGAAATAATTTCCTGTTGTGTGTCCTGTGCCATTCGACGGCAATTGATTTGGGGCTGGGGGGAGGGGAGGATGGTGATTAAAGGGTTAATATTCAAATGAGAAATTTGCAAGGCCTGCATAATGGAACTGCCACCCTGATAACAATAGGAATTTTTAACAATATCGAGCCTTGTTAGCAAGAGAGTTACAAGCATTGAGGGCAATCAGTGTGTCTTGTCAGTTTCTTTTTATCTACCATCTCCAACCGCCAAGGAACCGAAATGAAGCACTTTGGAATTATCAATTTCAGCCACATTTGCATAACAAAGCCCCCGAGGAAGAGGCATGATAAATGTGAAGGACCCCTCTTGGAAAAGGAACTGTCAACCGCGCCCCGAAAGATTCTCCGACCGAGCGCATTCTCGGGGATTGTAGTCAGCGAAAATAAAATGAAAGCATTAAAGAAAGTCATTCTCTCAGAGAGAAAAATCTCCCCCTCTGCACAGAGAGAACTGGATGAAATGACATTATGCATATGAAAATGTCCAGAAAGATGTTTGATTTATGTATGCATTAGATGCAAATTCCATTACCGCACGCGCGCTGTTGTGTGATTTGGCTCTGAACACATCACTGCCCTGATCAAATCTGATCTCATTAATTCCGACAAGGAGAGAGAGAGGGAATTGAGAAGAATTTATGGCCTGGACACTTGAAAGAAGTAAATTGTAATTCTGTTTAAAGCTGTAGCGAACCTTTTAAACACCTTTTATTATAGAAAAAAGCACTTACTTTTATAACACTGTTAGAACTTACTTAATCTTGTACTTGGAACTTCTAGTCCTCATTTAAAAAAATCTATGACCTTGTTTAGGGGAAAAAAGAGAGACAGAGAGAGACAGAGAGAGAGAGAGAGACAGACAGAAAAAATACGCCTGTCTTAGACTGAAATTCAGCAGAAGCATCATAATAATATGATCAAAGAAGACCTATTGACTATCTGAATAATCGTGTGAAAATTCTGCTCTGCTGGTATATGTTTATTTTTAAACAATCTTTTAATATCCTCAAATAAAATATCAAATACTTTACAAGTGTTTTTTATGAGACTAGATAGACATTTCATGCTTAAAAATGTTATTAATTGTGATCTAGATAAAAATGGCAATGAGCACATGTTTTATAATAATATTCTCAAGTAGTGCAGTGGTGTCAGGTAAAACTGATATGGGTTTCTTCCTGAGATATAGATGATTTAAAGACAAAAAAAAAAAAAGAAAAAAAAAAGGAACAGATTTTTGCTAAAAAGGAATTATATTACTGTAGGGGAAAAACAAAAAACCAGATTGTTTCTTACATTAATAAAGATTCTTATCCTTGTTTTGCTCCTGAGAAAGACCTTAATAACTCATTTCCTCCCTTCATGAAAGATAATCACCCTTCATGGGTGAGATATCCTGTATTTACTTGATACCAAGTGTAAAACTGAAATAGTGTCTCAATATGTTATTGCATTGTATAATCAGTGTTCCTCCCCCAACATTCATGAACCCCTAGGGTGCTTCATAGCCTAGAATAGTTTCTTTTCTGTTATGCATCTTCCGTTTTAGTGAGATATGATGAACTACCTCCCCAGTAAAGAGGAGAGAGGGGAGAAAGTGAAAAAAACAACTAACCCCCCTTGATTCCTAAAATCTTAGTTGCCTATCATGATTCATTTATAGAGAAATGAAGTGATTTCTGCAAACAGTTTCCCCAATGAAGCCTGCAGCTTTCTTTGATAATCTGCTCCAGCTGATGTAATTGTTGAACAAATGTTACCCAGAGTGATACAGAAAAGTTGTAAGTTATTGCATCTACTAACACAAAACCATAACTTGTAGGCAAACCATGTGAATATATTTTAAGCATCATTCACATTTTCAATAGTTAATATTGATTTCTTGCAGAGTGTTTTTATATTTCCACATGCAGAAAGCATGTGTTTACAATATCCATTATTCAAATACAGAAAAATGTTACCCTTTGAAGAGCTATTGTAATATATTTAGCTACCAAATTCAATCATTGGTTTAAAAAATAGGGAATATAGTCCTGATTTACGTAGAAATTTCAATAGAGTCCTAAGTATGCATTCAAAAACCACTTTAGAGAAACATGCAGACATTACAATACATAAATGAGTACAGATACATCCTGTCATTTTATTATTTTGTCATTTGTATGTACACATTTTGTGAAAGTATTTGAGCATGTATATGTATACATGAAAAAAAGAGAGAATTTGTAAGTTTATAAGAGTGGGCATTTGTTAAGGTGAACATAACACAGAACGATGCTTTTTGACTGTACTAAGCTGAGTACATTGTAACATGCAGAGTATTATACTGAGAAACCTACAAATCAACTTAGCAATGAGGATAGCTAAAATATAATTATGTATGGCACAATATTTTTTAGACTTAAAGTGCTAAAGAAATATTTTGTGTTCTAACTAAATAATCTCCATTATTAAACGAACTGTGGATTACTTTCAGTTACACATAAGGGGAAAAAATCACCCAGAATTGATCTAACGTATAGACTTCAAGAAAATTAGCATAGTGTAAGAGAGATTGTCATTGTGAAATTTGGTTTGGTGTTTTACATAAGGTTATCTCCCTCCTCCTGCATACCCTTAGCGTATCACTGAATGCATTTATTAAAATATTCTAGCCACCTGTCCATTTGAGCCTGTTTCAGTTAACAGCCAAAAATAAAAGCAGTTTTGTACTTCAGAACACAGAGATCCAGAAATAAGTTTCCATTACTGTTGGCTAGGCTAATCAAGCAAACTGGGCTTGCTGTCTCTTAAAAAAAAAAAAAAAAAAAAAAAAAAAAAAGCTTAAAAAAGCTTAAACCAAAACACAACAACAAAAGAAACCACATCCTTTTTGCTACCCTAGCCCCTCCTCCTGTCCCCCTCAAATACACACACAGACAGACATACTTCCCTTCAGTGAGTGGTTCAGGCTCCCTGATTAAGGTCATGCCGTTTGTTCATTACTGGCCTGGCTAATGTGATTGAATTGGAACAATACCTTTGAACTCCTTGGCTCTGATCTGCATACTAATTGACTCCCTTGTCCTTGGCAGTGACCTTGACAGGCTTTCCGCCACTCTCAGAATGGCTGACCAGTTTCTCATCAAAAGTTCCTAGTAAAAGAAGCCCGCAACCCAAAAGCAGAATTAGTCATTTATACTACTTTTCTCTCTATTCATATTTCCTTATATACCATTAGAAAAAGCAAAATTGCTACTCCCTAGCTCCCCCTGGATGTTTATTAATACTTGAAAATCACAGTGTCACTTTAAAGTGCTGAAGCAGTGACAGCATTGTTTTGAAAGAGTTCATTGTTGCCTCCTCAAATACATTTTACACAGATTTTGAGGTAGTTTTTTCCTCTATCCTTGTAACATAAAGGGCTGCAGTTTAACGCATGGACCTTAACATCACTGTTGTTATACTTTATTTTTTTAATGTTTTGGTCTTTTCTGTTTTTCAAGTGAAAAGAAATGTTGGCTGTATCCTAAGAAAACAGTACAAATTAGTTTTGTTTTTATAATTTACATCAGCACTCTAACACCCTGCGTTTCAACAGGTTCTACAGTAATCAAAATGCTATGGTTTCAAACAAACCAATCCAAGCTATACAGAACACTGCATTTAGAAAATGCCACGTTTAAGGTAATGAGCTAAGGATTTTACTTTTGTATCTGTGAGGCTCAGAGACCAGCATATTACTCGAGAGGCATGATTTCTATACAGAAGACGTTGTTAAACACTATAATTATATTTATGGGGAAAAAGAAATACAAAGCAATACTCTGCTGCCTAAAAAGTAGAGTTTTACTTCATTTTTACTGGAGTGGAGATGTACTTTGTAAGACAAGTTGCAGCCTCAGTGAACTTTCATTATTATAGAAAATATGTAATGAAGTAATAACTAAACCAAACTAAAATTAAGTATCATCAAGAAAAAGAAACAGACAGCATGCAGAGAAATGTTCTTTTATCAGACTGCCAGCAAAGATCCACTTTAGAAAAAGTTCTATTTCTTCTTTAATATTCATTCTTACTTTAGGCAAAATCTATTGTGGGGAAAACAGCTGGAATTTTTAACTCATTTAAAAATACTTTTCTCCACTATAGTGGCCCTATACTCAGTTCTCAAAGCACTTCAGAAACACAAAGACATGAATATGTATTATAGCCAGGTGAGTATTATTATAGAACATTAATAATGATCTGTGAATCTATAAATAGTAAATTAAACTGCAAAATTTCTTGTTGTTTAATACAATTCCTTTTTTTCTATCATGGTGTTCTGACCAGTACACAGGCTTTGAAGAGTAAGTCTCAAAACAGAGGTTTTTGCTACTGAGACAAATATTTGTAGCTTTTAAGACAGTGACATCTAAGCATCTGGCCAGTATCCAAATATTTAGGCAGGGCAGACCTTACAAAGTTGGCATCCAGTTAGGAGTGCAACAGAAATATCACAAAATTCAGATCTCGATCCAGACTTTCCTAAAAATTCAAGGATGGTCTGAATCCAAAATTCCACTATGAATTGCAGAGTTTTAGAACATGTATTGTTCCATTCAGACTCTGTGACCACTTCTATTCAAGACATAGTACCAGACTGATACCCCTCACTTGTGAAGCCCTTACTCTGCTGGTGAAAGCTCAGGAAACTAGAAAAGTGATGCTGAAAAGAGAAAATCCAGAGGGGGCAAGCTACTGAATTCAGCATCTGCAAAGCTGTGCAGCAGCAGTGTCAGGTAAAGCTGCATCAGGTGCAGCCTGATAGGGCATTCTGGCTGTGCACACGTAGCAGGATCCGTGAGCAAATGAAAGTTCTTCAGAGCTACACAAGTGACACAGGAGAAGAATGTCTTTAAAGGTATTTTGGTGCCTGCAACACTTACACATGGGTTTTCAAAAGAATTTGGGGCCAAATGCTCATTGAATCCATTTTGCTACGGGGCTCTAGAAACAGGTGAAGTTAGTGTTTATATAAACTACCAATCAATTTTTCTCACCAAAAATAGCACTGCTTCTGTAAAAAATTTAACATCTCTGATACTCTGAGAGATTCTTGAAGTGCCCTGAAGCACATATGCAGAATTACACCAAACTCTGAAGCACAGCTGCTTTGCAATAAAATATACCAGGTGTCCTTGCAACAGGAGAGCAGGGGAATTTTAAAGTATTTTTTAAGAGAAATTGCAAATGAAAAGATTAGGTAGATAGACTACAGTCTATGAAATAAGGCTTTACTCTTTTTTTTCTTCCATCATAAACTGTAAGTCTCTGGTTTTAAGACTCAGACAAAATCTAGTACACCCTACACTGTCACTACCTAATTTTACTTAAGCAGTGAGCACCACCTACTGCAGGGGACAATTGCAACCTATTTAGTCAGTACATCTATCACTTCCTATAATAATTTGTTTTCCTAAAGCCACTGTTGCTGAAGTTCTGACCGGATCTATAGCTTTAAAGTGAGATTGGAGCTGATCACTGCTCACAATGGAGTGTTCATGAGATATCTGTAATGTGCATAAGACTCAGAGATCAGCCAGATTAAAAAAAATGAAAAAGAAGATCCAAACAATTAACCTAGTTTATCAAACCAGAGCTCAAACAAAGGCAACAACTGGGAGATACTACTTTCTCCTATCCTCCAAACTGAAAAAGCAACCAGAGGCGACGAAACCACTGACTAGCTGGGATAAGATTTATTCCACTCCTATCAAAAACAACTTCTAGCACTGTTTAGTCCACATCTTTGGCTACAGTGGTTTCAGGCAAAGGGGTCTAGATGATCTCTTCCATTCCCTAGCTCAGAGGCCTGTAGGTCTGTGGCATCACTCGCACTATGCTCCAGGCACTCTTCCACTACAGACACCTCCTCGGCTGCTCACCTCTTCTCTGCTCCCTCACAGCTGCCACCTACCTGCTCACCTACCTGCTCCCTAAACTGACTTAATGGAATCTCATTCCTTCACCTGGGTCAGTGTGGATACTTTGGACTAGAAAGCTGTTTCTCAACTCATCCCGGTATTCTCAAGGAGGCCGTAACTTAGAGCACGAGCCTGGCTGTCAGCTGAGGAGATGGTTTTCAGGAAGAAATCAGGGTACCATCTGCAGCCAGCACAGGCTGTCTGACTGCAGCACTGAGCTGCTGCCAAGCTGCACTAAGTGAAGCCAGTCACACAGGTTCCTCAGTGGCTTCTGCCTGTGTCAGAAAGTGGAGTAAATCCAAACCCTAGGTCCTGCTGTTGCTGCTGTTAGGACAAAGATGAAGATCCTCAGCAAACAGAGTTCTGAGCATGAGACAAATCAGACATTAAGCTAAATGTCCTGCTAGGATTTTACAATTAGACTGCACATACCTGCACAGTGCTGGGAAGCTGCAATGCATAAAACAATTGTTATGTCAGAGGACTATTAAAAGTACCAATATAAGCTTAACACCTGCAAAGCAATACAGACTCACACCCGGAGCACCTCCTGTATTTTGCTTGTAGCTGACATACTGTTGGCAGAGTAAGGCAGAGAAAACCAACTCCCCACAGACCCATAGTAAAGGCCATGAGCTCGTTTCCTTTCAAAACATATAGCAGTATATATGTAGAGATCTCCAGATTTTCAAATTTAGTCCTAAATTTTTGCTGTGCCTTCCTGCCCAAGAAGAGTTCAAGAAAACAAATGCATGGCAGATATGGAAATACACAGAGTGAGACATACAGTAAGTGTGGTAATGAACAAGGTGTAGTAACTAGAAAGAAGAGAATAGAATGCAAGTGAAAAGTATTAATTATTGATAAGGAACAGATAATTACTACATTTCATATCTGCCTACCTGCTATAAGAACATTTCCTTGCTGTCTAATAAGGAGAGTGGTGGGATGCAGTTTGCTCTCTTGGCTCAATAGGCAGGTTCTCTTCTTTGCTGACTGACACTGTTATGCACATGCTCCATTACTCCAGTTTACCATTAGAAGTCTATTGAAATAATTTAAATAATGATAATAAAAAGGATAGTTATTACAGTCAGATATGATCAAAATAGAGGTTATGAGAAAGATTCAGGGCTAAAATTCATCCCTCAATGGGGTCATTTTCTAGAAAGAAAATAGATAAACACATTAAAACTGTCCTTTATTTTACTTCAGACATAAACTGCAGTGGTAGATTAGATTTATAGTCAGCAGCAAACTTTAAACTGTGTCCTTCTGAAACCAATGAGAAAGTAAATACCCAACATTATGCATGTGAATATTCACACGATCTTTTATATTTGTAAATGTCAAACTTAGGGTATTATATTACCCATAACATGAAACATCAGTAAAAAAAGCTTAAGCAGTTTCTGAACATTTTCTTGATGGAACAGGTTTCAGGATTGCTTTTACTTTTTCCTGATTTTATTCCTTCACTTACTGTACTGTTCACTTGAATTCTGTATTTTCACATACATAACTTTAATTTCTCACCTTTTTACTTCAATCACTATCTCTTAATGACTACCTTTTTGTTAACTGAATAAAGACTTCTATATTTACCATTTAATCTAAAAGATTAAAACAAAAATATGTGACAACAGTGTAACAACAGCAAATCTAAACCTCAAGACACAAACTGTACACTGTTAGTTATCCATGACACACTGTAATGAGAACATTCATAACAAAATCCTTCTTAGTGGTAATGCACCTGTCTTCAGGCTTGCAGCATATTTGTTGTATCAGAGCAATCTTGCTAAATGTCAAGCTGGTTTGCATTCCTTTTTGTTTAAAACTAGTGTTTAGCCAGAGTTGATGGAGAAAACATCAAAGTAGGTTTCCACAGTTTTTTTTCTTATATGATAGTAGATGAGCTGTCAATTGGGAGTAGTAAGGAGATTCTGGATCTCTGATGACAGTCCTCCAACATGTTCCAGCCCCCAGACAGATGTGAATCAGCTAACATCCTCACTTGTACGAAATGCAAGATGTCAAAGCAGTCCAGTGAGGTCCTCCAAAGCTGTGCTGTTTCTTCTTTTCCTACCACAACCAATTCAGATAATCCAACAGGCCTCCTAGTAGTGGCATGAGAAGACTATCACCAGGGTAGTAACAAAGCACATATCAAGGGTTATCTCAGGACCCACAGCATGACCTCATTCAAACAGCCAAAGAGTGCCAATCCTGTGCTTGCTTTGAAAGGTATGTCAGGAAACCTTCCTGGAGCTGCATTTACTCACTCCCCTTTATTTTTCTTTCCCTTGTCCTGAGTGGAGGCTCTCAGTGGTTAGCAGTGCAAGACACTCACAGTTTATACAGGTGCTGTTTTTCTAACATTTCTTGCTCCTGTTAGCTCACTATGTAGAAGACTGAGGACCTTACGACACAAGGCACCTCTGTGGAAGTTCCTTGCAAGCTACTTTTGCAAGATGGCCCTCACAAACAAGTTCAGTGACTTCCAGAGTTTATGATCTCTGCGAACATGAAAGAGACCCAGAAATGCAAAATGGAGCAGCTTTCAGCTGACAAGCTGCAGCTGAACAAGGAAGTAGACTATGACTGTTGCCAGCTTTCAGGTGCCAGAAAAGTGGGTGCTGGCAGCTTAATCACATGCCTACCTGTAACAAACGTGTTTTCCCTCAAGCACCTGTTGTCAGTGTAACTGCCTAAAGATAGACATTATAGGCAGAGGTTCTGAGCTTTTTGTCACTTATTTAAAATCTAGATTTGGTAGGAAAAGGAAAAAAAAAAACAAACTTAAAAATAGCCTCAACATGGGGAAAATAAAAATAGAAAGCAGGCAGAGAAGTAGCTATCAGATGGGAGACCACTGTGATAATCCAAACTAGTTACCCTAATTTAGGTTAGATGAGGACATGTTTGCTCTGTTAATATATGTTTTCTTTTCTGGGGTTTATCAGTTCATGGCTTGAATGGTCAGGAAGGTCTGCAGGCAGCCACTGAATGAGACACAGCAGAGCTCACGTGAGCTTGGGAGCCAGGAGACAAAGTGCATCTTTGGAGAGGCACCTGTGAGAGGCTGAGGCTCCTCCACACTCAGCAGGGGCTGAGGATCTGCAGCTTTGTGCAGAGAGACGATACCTCCAATAAGGTGATTGGCAGCATCTTGCTTCTGTGAAAGGCAGTACCTCCCAGCTCTTGCTGAGCTTCTAACAGCACGCTTAACTTCTAATTTGGGAAAGAAAAATACCATCTGGCACCTCAACTTTGAAAAGTTGCCAAACCTTGACTTACTCTCTGAATCCTCCCCAGGAAATCATGGGAACTACCTACTAAGAACAGCATTACAAAGTGTGAACAAGGCTCACGCGAGCTAGCTGCATGTTATCTACCACAAGATGTCTTTCAATGAAAAAAAAAAATAAAAAAAAAATTGGATAGGTTAGTCATGCAGTCACCTTGAGAACTTGCTTGAGTCCCTAGTTCTGTCTCCAGTGGGAAAAGGTTAATGAACCACCACAGTAAATTCTTGGTGGATTTTCAATACAAGGAAATAAGTCATCTTTTCTAAATTAAGAAATTAGAAGTGACTCACTTCTAGAAGCAAGACTAAAAATGAACCTTGCGGTATCACTCTGGATAACAGTGGACAACACTTGAGTATTTGATTCATGTTTGTGCTCATTAGAGTCTTATTTGTGTGTTGTTAAGAATAATCTTTCATGATATAAAATTATTTTAAAATAAATAATGTCAGAGGAGTAACTTTGTCAGAAGAAAACACATTAATGTCAGAGAAAAGATTTTAAATAGCAGCCAAAAAGAAAAGAAAGAATGAAGAGAAATTTTAGAAAAGGAAATATCAGGGAGGAGAAATGCAATTGTTGTTCTTCACCGCCTCATTATTTGTAACCAGTGGTATGTAAACTCCATGTTATATCAGAATCAATTCAGATGCAAATACCTGAGCCTTAATTGTATGTGTGAAAGAAAGAAAAGAATGACAATGTTCAAGCATGCTTTATTTTGTTATTTCTATATCCTCCAAGACACACATTCAAAGTTTAAGTAGTAACACATTGCCTGGGTAGATTTATACAGAAACAATCTAATAAATGACATTATAAATATTACATGCAAATCAAAAACCATAGGAAGATGTATTGTACTATAGCTAGATAGCAAATCTAATATTATTATTTCTAATTATTTCAGATGAGATGTATTCTATAATAACCTTATACATCAAAGTAACTAAAGCATTCAACTCACTTCTACGTTGCTTTACTCAAGTAAAATTTCATTTGAATTCAGACATACAGATTCGAGACGCTTACGTTTTTCAGTCTCGTATCTGTACAGAGAAGATGAAAAACATAGCTATTTTTATTTAACAATATAATAAATAAAGATCAATTATATCAATTCTAGGACAATCTCCTTCTTTAGTCTAATTGTTAAGTTACTTTTCCATGGGGACAAATTTTTTTTCCGGTGAAGTCTATTCTGTCTATGATTCAATACATGCTAAGTTCTCATTATGCTAACTGGAGCTGTGCATGTAGCCAGATATAAAGCTCACATCCCTTGTTCAAAGCAGGATATCGCTGTGTTTGCAACACAGAGTCCTGACATGAGGATTTGCAGACATGGAATGCCCTTCCACCATCTGCCAAAGCATCAAAATCCCACATCCCTGTGTCTCAGTTCACTATGTTCCCATTCTTCCTGCTTTTTCAATCAGGTCAGATAGTTTGTATTTATAATGCGGGCTCAAATCAGAGCTCTTCTGAAGTCAATAGAAAGATTCCCTGTGGCTGTGACAGTCTCTGGAACAGTCTATATTTCCCTCAGCCCTTCTGAGCTCACATTCCTGCAATGCCATGGGAGGAAGTATTGTGAATATTGACCCCATAGTGTAAAAAGTGCTACAGAATTTCCTTCCAGGAAGCTTTTTCCCTCTTTGACTTATATGCAGTTACTGGAAACACAGCAACATTTCAGCATGCACATGACATGGATAGCTCAATTTCACTCAGATTTTACCCATGGCAAAGGAAATGTCTATCACTCAGACTGAACTTCTTTCTGTGAAATCAGTTTCATTTACTAGCAACGCATATGTAAAAATTGCAGTTTGGGAAGCGTGTATATGTTAACTCAGGAAGATCTTCTTGAAAGCACTATGCCTGAAGTGGGTCAATCACCCAAGTATGGGTAACAGCAGAAGGTCATTAAGCTTTTCTAGCTTAATGTTTGGAGGTGGTAAAGGTGATTCCAACACATCCCACCTTCCTTCAGTAGAATATTTGTGCTGTGGGAAGGAGCATGGTACACAGGCGAACTGAAATTAGTGCTGGACCAAGTAGGTGGAAGATGCAAAGCCAGGCCTGATCTGTCTACAGCACCTCTGGAAAACCATTCCTGTGTTTCCACAAAGGAATCCATCATTAAACCGGCACATATCCAACATGTGCAGAAAAAATATTGATGCAGATAAAAGCCTATGAGAACATAACACATTCTGCAGCAGTATGATGAAAGGTAACATACATCCAAATGTGCAAAAGATTGCATAACTGAACTATTTTTTCACTCCCCACAAGTGCAGGATGCTTTTATTAAAGGAAAAGAAAAAGGGTAAAAAAAAAAAAAAGTAAAAAGTTTCTGACTTTCGTTAACCTTCTCTCATAGTTCAGGTTATTTCTTTAATGCATTTATCTGCTTTAAAATTGTCTCCTTAGCCTCTCAAGGGAAACCAATATAATACACCATCACATTTCTCACAGGAGAAAAAAGAACACTTACTCTTAATAGGTGGCAATTTTGCCAGATGTTATTGACATAGTAAGTGCGAAATTTCAGTGATACTAAATGCAAAGTGCAGCAGATTAAAGAACAATGGAACAAAGTGCAAAATGAAGTTTAAAAAGCAGCAGTGTCAAAGTCAGAGAAAGTGTGAAAAAATTACATTTTAACAACACTATTAAGAACAAGTTTACTAATTACTGTAACTGGCACAAATTTAAAAGTATCTTCCTTAGACTCGGGAAAGTTTTTAAAAGTGTGATATTTTTTCTCGTCAGCATTTCTTCCTTTCTTTATGCACTGTAGCAGAGACATAACACTGCTGGTACTAAAACAATGACACTCGGAGCTCTCTATCTTTCACTTCTTAACCCTTTCTTACCAAGTAATATTGCAGCAAATTCTGCTACTTAAGCAGGGTAGTGAACTACAGAAAATGCTTTGATAACTACTACTAAAACAGTTTAAAATAAAGATTATCGGACTGATTCAGTCATGCTTTACACATTCACTCATCCAAAATAATGGAATTTACACACTAAGAAAGATGACTTATTAAAAGTTTGCGAAAATCCTGTTTCTCTGCTACCAAAATAAATAAATGATTGTGCACAACTTCCTCATATTCAATTATTCTCTAAAATCCAATAATAAAATACTACAGTTGAGATGTTCATCTCCTATAAATCAGAGAAGCTTCACTGCTTTCAGTGGCATCATAGCAAACTTAAAGAATCCAGTTTCCTAGATTTCATTTATATTCTTTGTATTATATTGAAAAATAAGACAGGTTTCTCAAATAGCAGCTATACATGGATCCCTGCAGAATCTATTGCAAATATTTTTTATTTAGTTCTCAGCCCTGCTACTGTAGTATATAAGGTCTTCAAGTGAGACTTCAGCCAGAAGTAGTACAGCTAAGACCTAAGTATATCTCCATAAAAAATCAAATAGTTTCAGGCATTAAAATGACCAGATCTACTTCACGTCCTGGAAATGAAGGCTCATTATAGTGGTGCCTGATGTAGTTCCAAGCTACTTGCTGACAGGGGACCCAGGTATCTATACCCTCGTTGCAGAGATGAGTGGCTCTAGGATTGCAGACAGCATCCTTACTCTAAACTGATGAGTTTACTCCCTGAAGTCCCTCAGATTTCAGGGACAATAATTGGGCCAAAATCTAACATCAAAATCACCCAACTGACTACCACCATATAATTTCCTTTTTCAGGGTGTATTACCAGTGTCATTCATTTCTTGGCACTAATAGCCCAGGTAACAGCTCAGGGCCCATGGACAACTCACAGTACTGAATGTTAAAGCTTAATTTCAGCATATATATATATATATATATATATGCTGAAATATATATATATATATATATGCTGAAATATATATATATATATATATATATATATAACATATATAGAAATCACAATTGCAAATACAGCTCTAGTAGGCAATTCCAATCTCCAATTATTGTTTAAGGAAGGGGTTTAATTTAAAGTCCATTTGGTAAAAAAAAAAAAAAAAAAAAAAAGTAGCAAAGCACCAAGCTTTACTAAAATACTACTACTTTCTTCCGACAAGAGAAAGTTGACTTTGCACAGGATGCAAGTAGCTTGCACTAATTATGATTCCATTAGTGGGAGTTCTTCTAGCATATCAATGGCTACCCTTTTCATGGCAATCCGATATTATGCAGCTGAATACATCTGCACAGCTTTCTTGGGGCACTTTTCTTTAAAGTGCATTTATCATAGTCATCTATCACCACTTTTCCACCTCATGACTGCACTTGACTCAATCAAATAATTTGTGAACTAGAAATAAAATAGGTTCAACTTCAAAAATTGAGTACTGTACAATTTGATGCAAGGCCTTAGGCTCTACCCACTTAAGGAAGAAAAGATGCTGCATGGTATATGATTCATTTGCCAAAGGGTCTCATCCTTCTTAAAACCAAAACTCAGTGTATATGAAATTATATCCTTCAGATCTGCATAAGTGCATAAGGGAAAGGGATTTTTTGTTTTGTTTTGTTTTGGGGGGGGGGGGGGGGGGGGGGGAGAAAACTGGGATTGTTTCCCAGAAATGTACCTTCCAAGGCCTGAGAAAGCAAGTATAGACCTTGAACGCTGATGTTCAGTTAACGTCATGCAGTTATATTTAAAAGCATCTATACTAAATGTAAAAAGGATTTAAAATTCCTTTCATCTTACGTTGTGGGTGCTATCAGTTCCCTTCTACAGTGAGATATACACAGTTATAACTGTCGACTAGTTTGACTTAGAAGTAAGTATCTTAAAGACTATCCGGTTCCAACCCCCTGCCATGGGCGGGAACTAGACCAAGTTGCCAAAGCCCCATCCATCCTGGCCTTGAACAGTCCCATGGACACAGGAAAATTTTCTGCAGCAAGGGAAGTTCAATTGATGGTATTCACCTACTCAGCCTTTAGCCAGAGCTCATCAGCAGTGAGATGTACAAGTCATGAGTTTCAGGTGTGATGTTACTGTGGTATGCCACGTCTGTAGTAACCAGTAGCTATTGGTTTCACTGTATCAAAATTGAATTAAATTGAGAAAGGTACACAGCCTGCTGGGTGCAGAGAAGGCAGTCCAGTTGTTGAGACTTGAGGAAGAAGACAGGAATACTTTTTCAAGCACTGTCAAAAGTTCAGCACAACTCAGGGTGTCTCTGGCTCAAACAGCTCTTTTTCCTTTTATCCTTTCTGAGAAGAAGATGACCATATTTCTATGCTCTATCCTAAAGTGTTTTGAAATTTAAGTAACAATCATGAAATGCAAAAAGTGTATTTTTTTTTTAATCTCAATAGTTCTTGGTGTAGATCTATGGCCTCAGCTGGGCTCTTTACCTAGACTCTCCTCTATTTTCAGGATTTTAGAACTGTCAATATTATCTCGTTCCTTCTTTTTCAATAAATAGTTACAAAAAAGATACACCTCCAGAAGTTGACTCCAACAACAACAAAAAATAGAAGATAGTTTTCAACATTTTCCCACCGTAGATTTTTTTTTTTTAAATTTCAGTAAGTTCAGAGTAAGTTTGCCAACCATGACTAATGTTGAGGCATGATGTCAGCAGGGAGGAGCGCCTTTACGTGACTTGATATTTTTGTCTTGACATGTTTGTGCTAAAAGATAGTTCACTGTCTGGGGTTTTATCACATTCAATTATTGCTATCAGCTCGTGCATTCAAGATGTATTCCTAAAAACTACCATTAGAATAATTTGTTCTGCTCTTTCCTTCTAGACTGGCAATAATTGCCCACCCATCACCCTGCTCCTTTGTCTTATTCTGTAGTTCTCACCTACCAAGTCTCTTTCAGTTCCCTAGGGAGGCTTTATCAGAGCTACATAAACTTTCTTATATATATATATTTTACCTCCTGCTGCACTGTTAATAGAACTCTTTGATCTCTCACTAAACTATAGTGGACTTCTGCAAGATAATGCTTAGTCTTTTGCTGGACTTAGAGGTACTCTCTAAGTCAATAAAACTGCCTTTTAAAGCTATAACTCCACAAATAATCATCTATTAAGAATTTAGTACGAGAGACTCCATACAGTTTAATTCTACACCATATCCATGTCTTTCTCCTCATTCTTCTGTGCGTCTCAAACTACTTTGGTAACAGTTGAGGTCACAAATTTTGACAAATTCATTTTTTGCAGTTCTGCAGAGAAACCATTGGAGCACCATGGAGTTCTCTTAGTTTGCGGATAGGAGAGGCAATTTATATTCCAATTCAAATAGTTCAAGAGGTGAATAAAAAGCAAACATAGGTGAGAGCACCTTAAGAAACCTTAACAAAAAACTTCAAGAGAAGAAAGTTCAAATACAGTAAAAATCCTTCATTCAGTAATGTTTCAGTTTTACACAAATGAAAGAAAAGCAGTTTCTGATTTTAGCATAGCCAGAGTCATGCAATGTCATTCATCTTCACGTAGTTTCATCTCATGGTGAAAAACATCATGAATCAGACTCTCTTGTCTTTAGAGATTTCTGTAGTTTGGCACTGACATCACAGAGCACCTTTATGGCTTTCCCAAATCTGAACCAGTAGGCTCAAACAATGACCCAAATCTACACGAAATCTGACCCTTGCCACTAGAATCAGCCTCAATTGTTAAAATACTGAGAGTGGTAAGATGTTCATACTACATATAAGCAATGATCAGCACCTGCCTTGTGAAAATTATATTTATATTCTTATGATGGTTTCAGTCTGGCTATTAGCATTCTCCACAGGAAGCAGACAAGAATTCCAAAGAAAGATTGAATGAAATTTTGGGAATAGACATGTCCAAATTCAACAGTTTCTGCACTTTTGAAAGATACTACATTTTTCACCTCTCTCGCTGATTACATTATAGCAGAAAAGTCAAGTAAATTACCGAAAATCTAAATAATCACAAAACCTATTCTGATTTTTCTCATCTTTTATTTTACCTGCATTTCAAATTCAACAGTAAACTGTTCCCATCACTGGCTGAATGTTCTGCTTTCATACAGTGTGCTCTGCTCATGCCCCCATAAACCCCAAAGAGTAAAAAGAGAAGGAGCAATAACAAGGCTCAGCCTCATATAGTCTGTTCAAATAATCAGCCACACTTGTTTATTCATGTGGGCTAGACATCTAAACTTGGGATGACCTTGATACTTCTAGACTACAACAAGGAGGCAGAACTACTTAAGCCTGCAGAGAACTCCAAAAGAAACTGATTTAAGAATCCATTTTTAGACCCATTTTGAAATTAACGTACAGCTGAATTTTGTACTGCATGGACTAAAACATCACGTTTCTACATTTTGCCAGCATGATAGGAGGTGATTAATATATGCTAGTAAAAGAGTGTTGCTTTCATGATTATTAGCTTGTATATCTTTTACAGTCATTACAGCTTTTATACTTTCCAAGTAAGACCTTCCAATCTATCTTTTCTTCCTGAATTTGCATGAAATTGGCACTTTTTCCTAGAACTCCCCATGAAATTAGCACTTTTCTCAAAAGGTCACATGAAATTTTATAATACTGTTTTTGCTGCAATATTACTTACAGCAACAAGTTGCTTTGAATACCTCTTTTTCAGAACACTCATTGACAGATATTTCCAGTATGATAGGGAAGTGATAGGCTACAGTAATAGTTAAAATTTACCTTCAGTTATTTGCCTGCTTTGACAGCTGTGTGGTAATCTTCCAACAGGTCATTTCTACATTAACTTTTCTCTAACATCTCAGGGAGGTAAGAGCAATTTTGAGACAGGAAAGAGAATAATCAGGAAGTTTTTCAAGAATGTATTGAAAATGTCATAATACTTTTCCTCCAATTGACTTGTATGTAAAACAATACAATTCCTGAATTACTAGTGGAAGTGTAAACTTTGGCTAAAGAGACATGTAAAGGTTACCTATTTAAGCCTTTTTATCCATTCTTCAACATAAGAGACAAAGATTCAGGGGATAAAACAGGAAAATGAATTGCCCGTTACAGCTTTGTGTCATGTTTATATCTTCACATTTAAACACCAAAATCTGTTCTTTTTCTTTCCCTTGTTTCCAGTCCTCATCAAAGAGGCTTATTCCATCTACAGTCTTCTCAGGAAGGACTCATTCTTTGATGACTGCTCCAAAAATCCTATCAAAATAACTTTCTCTTCTCTTTTCTACCTCAACCAACTCATCTCTAGGGAAGTGAAAATCTGAGTAAAATACTATGCTCCAAACTGATCTGTTTTGGTTGTTCTCAAGACTGTATGGCCAGATCCTGTTATTGATTCTTCATATGCTGGTTCTTGAAAGATCTCAGTGCAACTACAGAAGGTAGAGAAACCAACACTTCTAGTGGCCATGTAAATTAATGCACTGCCAAAAAGTTTTTTGAAAAACTGCCCCTCCAGAAGACATACAGGGTGCTCAGTTACCTGAAAAAGGGAATAAACTTCCTCAGAGACAATGCTGAAGTGTGACAAAATGGCAAGAATGAGTCTGCTTACACCCTCCCCACACAGCAAGGCACATTCTACTGTGACCAGCAAGAAACAGAACTTTCTCCCTTAGAGAAAACAGTAAAACATATTTGTTTGTCCCAAGAGCTCAGGAGACAGAGTTTGACCAAATTAAAAAAAATGGAGAACCTGTTTATTTTATAGGAATCACTTCATTTTAAAGAATATAGCAATAATAGGATCACAGAGTGGTGACAGTTCATATTTAAGAATTCCTAATCATATTCTTGGAAAAGTGTAAAATCCTTGGAAAAAGTATAAAGTTGGAAAAGACCTCTAAGATCATCTAGCTTCACCATCAGATGGATCCTCAATATAAAAAATGAGATCTTAGAAAGTAGGAATAAAAAGATAAATGGGACAAGACAAGTGACGTTATTTTCCAAACAGAAGAGTTGAAGTGTTAAGATTCCTAGAATATGCTACTATGCAATATTAAATATTTTTTAAATTTAAACTTAACTCCTAATTTTTCATTTTTATGGATCTTTAGATAATTACAAAATGTTTTCTAACTATTAAACCATTGCATACTCCTAATCTTTATTTCCCAATAATGTTTTCAGTTAAGGATTTAAATTGTGCATAGGAACATTATAATACAGTTTGGACTGAATAATTTATTTGAATTCCTATGCTAGTAATGACATGCTCACTCAATGAATATTAAATAAATAAATAAATACATCTTTAATATTTACCTTTCTGAATGATTTTATGGTCTCCTCTGAAAATTTTCAAAGTGATTTTTCCTCAAAATCATGAGATGAAAATACTGTCAGATTAAACATCTTCTGACTGACATTTTTGTCAAGACAAATCTTACTCTAACTTGCTTTTTTCAGAGTTTTGCAAAGCTTCTATCCATTGAAATAGGCTCCTGTAAGTGGAAGGCAGAAGCCTTCAAAATCAAAGATTAATGAAATGAAAAAGACAAAGCCTTATAGGTGTGAAAGGCAACTCAGGCCAAAACGGTATAACTACCATAGATGGAAGGTGCAAATTTTTAGACTTTTGTTCTATGCTTCTAACTTTTAAATGAAACAGAGCATAAGATGAGGGAAATAAATTTATGAAAATGGGTGATAGAAGGAAAAATAAAAGAAAGGATAGGAAATAAAAGGAAAAAAAATAAGAAAAATGAAAGAAATTCTTAAAAGTAGATAACTGAAGAGGAGGGGTTTTTATTTAAGAGCAATTGAGGAAAAAGTGCAGTGCAATGAGCAATAGACTAGAGGCAGGATTAGTAGAGAAAAGTAATAGAATTTGTTAAACCAATTGACATAGTTAGAAAAGAACAGACAAGCTTTCAGATATGCAAGCCCTTCTTCAGATCAAAAACAGCAGGGAGTACAATGAAACTTCTCAGATACTAGATCTCTTATTACCCACCCACAGACAACGTCAAAATCCTGACTGGCAGAGGAGGCAGGGATTAATGATAGGTGACACCATCTGAATTATTCAAAATACTGACACCCAAAAAGTATTAAGATACCACCAAGTTAAGAGATGCTACCAAACTTCTTGAGCAAGGATTCAGATTTGGAGAAGACAGAACTGAAGGTGTGTTCTTCAATTGTTAGCCACTAACTCCTCACTTTCCCTTTAACTTTTAACTTTTTTTTTTTTTTTGGGGGGGGGGGGGTAGAACAGAACAAACAAATTCCAGCATTCTACTGAGGTGTGGCTAATGCAATAGCAGCTGCCCTTAGACTGACAGGTGATCCCATAAGCAGAGCAGTACTGTTCTGTTCCTCATTTTGGTGGGAGAGAGAAATGCTCTCATCTAGAAAGAGAAGAGCAGCTCCAACTCCCACATCTACCAAACATGCAGCTTGCATGCTCAACTCTGGAAAGAGTATATGAACAAAGGCATGCCAAGCATAAGAAATGCAATAGGTAGTCAATCCAGCCTATGAAGGAAAAAGCAGAAAACTGTATTAGAACAATCAACACAAGGCAACAAGTACTGTGCTGCAATGTTTCCAGCTTCACTTTGATGTTATTGTTTAGCCATTGCTTTCCCTTAGAATGATGGTATTACCACTGGGTAATTGTTTCCCATGGGTATTCAAATCTTTTGCCTGGTGTAGAGTAGTTGCATGTGTACATGTATCTATTTGAACAGGGGTTTGCCATGAAGGATGCTGACCACCTGGAATTCACCTGCATTCACTAGAAGTTTTGGGCTGTCAGCAACTGCTAGGGCCAGGGCTTGACACAACCAATATCTTTTACTTTAATAAGGACGATGTCTACCACCAAAACCCATAACCAGTACGCACTGTCAAGACAATCCTTTCATTTCACTTTAAACTTAAACAGTAACAGCAACATTAGAATGACAGACTGTTCCTAACTACTATTATTTATTGTGTCAGCTCCTGGAGGACTAGCACATTAAAGCCCTACTGTACTTAGTTTTGTAGATACTAAATAACAGCACCTGTCCCCAAAGCTCTGAAAATAGTAAACTGAAGTACCACCTTAAATAGCTTGATACACTTTCCATACCAACTTAAATATCTCATTCATATCAAGATGATACAAATTGTAAGATATATTTCATTGTGTAGCAAGGTGGACTGACTTACTGAGGTTTCTTGCAGTTTCCCTTCCACATTCAGAGGAACTGGACATCATGGAGCTAAAGAAACCTGAAGGCTGCCATACTTGCTTCGGTTTCTAATGAAAAATATTATACCAAACAGCAATCAAAAGTGTACTAAGGCAAAGTGAAATACGTGCAGGGTCTACTCCTGTATTTACATATGCCTGTCCTAAAGATGTATGTTGAGCTCTAGAGACATTAAAGAAAGGAAGACTTTTCTTGCAGAGAACAGATAAGTGCCTAGAAGAGCCATTCCCAGAGAGTTCTGTGGGAACAAGGATGGTATATCTGAGACAATAGCTATTTCTGTCACCTAAATAAATCCATCATCTTTCAGAAAAAAATATATATGAACAATGGGCCAACATCTCTAAGCACATGGCTGTAAGCCCATTAGCACTGTTAATTTTCAGAAATGCTATTTTGAGTGGCTCTCACATTGACATCATTCACTGTATAGAATAAAAATCACAATCCTCTCTCTTGGCCAGGCCTGCAGCTTTGATTGGTTCTTCGGTTTCTTTCTGTTCACTTTTCCTCCCTCAGGATGTAACCAAATGCTGCCATTTCTTCTTACACCTTCAATAGTCAAATGTTTCTTTCAAACCATCACTCTAAAGCACTTGTCAGGCCCTTTTCTTCCTCTTTTACCCTAATGACCTTCTTCACTACAACTTCTTCTTCCTACACTCCCACATATTCATATCACCTATTTCTCTATACAGTCCTCTACAACTAAGGAACATCTGCCTTCCCTTTAATTCTGGCCCAACATACCTTTCTGACACCTTGAATACATCAATCCCTTGATTATGACATTTTAGCTCATTTCCCCCATTTCAGAGCCTATTCTCTGCTTATTTATTCAGGTTGACCCTTATTGCACCTACTCCCCACCACCCTGTCAGCAGTTCCAGCTTTGACAGTTGACTCCCTATTTCTCTGTCAAACTAATAATGGTCTCTTCCTTGCTACCCTTTTTAGCCAAATAGCAAGGCCACTGCCCTATTTTTCTTTTAAAATTCCTTGTCAGTACATTCTTCTGATAAAATGCCTAACTGAAAAAGCACAGTGAAGGCTGATAAGAACACTAGGGTAGAAATGGGGATTGTAAGGCTAGTTTTGCCTAAAGCATTCAGAGCAAAAACTGCTCCTCTTCCTGCCTGTCCACCAGGGTTTTGCAGAGCAAGGTCTGTGCTTAAACACTCACTGCTTCACAGAATCTATCAGCAAGACAAACACCACCTCAGCCTTCACCACCACCATATTGCCCATCAGCTTTGAAACTGAATGGTTTCTAAGTGTGGGCAGAATTTGGCCTGTTTCCTTAATTAAATATGGTCCTGTCAGGATGCTCTTACATTAGCAGGGGACAAAAAGAAAAGGAGAAGAAAAATGAAATTATGCAGAAAGGGTTTAAATCAGGAAAAGTCATTAAAAAGACATCATTAAATATATGGGAATTTAAGCAGCTTTTAACAAAGAATGCAGCTGTAGAGAAAGCCTAACTATATTTTAAAATCTGACAATTATGTTCTGCTTTATAAATCCTAATCTTTAAAAGACAACACAACTGTACATTGAGGAAGGCTAGGGAGAATTTTTCATGCAAAGCCAATGACAATCCTAAAATTCAAGGACAGATAAGAGGTTCAGTCTTATGTTTATAAAGCACTATCCATCCACACTTGCATAATATATTTTTGCAGAATCCTAAATCACCTAATAGTGTGATAAAACGCATGTTGGCCCAACTGCCAGCATCAGAATGTCGCAATAAATTAAGTTCTGATACAGCAGCATAGCCCTGCTTATTTATCTATGCACAAACATGTGTTTGAATGCATACTGCAAACATGTGAGCAAAATCACAAAACAGAAGCAAGCCCCAATTCCACACATCTATAAGATGACAAAACTTTCACCAGTGTAAATATAAAGTGACCTGTATATTCCAGAATCCAAGTCCTGCATAACAGTGTACTATGTCCTGCAAGATTCATACTGAGTTTAATTAGAATAGGTACTTAAACACTAAGTGAATATTGTACAAAATATAGATCCAGAATCAGATACCAATTGCTGCCAGCTTTACCTAAATATTGGCATGGCAAAATTGAAATTATATGGACACAACCTCATATATATACCTCATCAAATTTTCTAATCACTCACACTGTTGAAGTGGTCACTATTAAAAATTTTATAGCTTAATATGTCCAAATAGCTAGATTTACTCTGGGTTTTATGATTCTGTGATTGGTATATTCTGTTTCTTATGAAGTTGAAAGCATAATAATTTCCTTTGTTTTCTCTGTTTTAAACTCTGAAGAGTTTCCATGTATCCCCAGCAGCTGTTCATGAACATACTATTGGGGGAACAGAACCTCACTTCACTGAGCTCTATACGTAATAACAATTCGTGCTTTTATAACAAAAATAGCTGGGTAAGGCTAGCACTTTCTCCTCATTTATTTATGTTGATATATGACAATCCTGATAAGAAAGAGCTAGACCTGCCATATTTATAATGAATCATTTTATAATCAAATACTGTATATTAACCTGGTCTCTGGCCAATGCAGCACCTGGCTGCCAAGCTCATAATTACACTGTTCTACAGCGAAGGGTATGAAATAAATTAATTTCATGCCATATCTGGTCTTACTCTAAACTACATTTATTATCTGGCTAGTGTCTGCAACAATTAAAGTTTGCTAATTCAGGTCTTGATTTTCCCTATTTAAATTCCTTTTGATGTCTCTTTGCTTCATATTGTTGAGTCCAATCCATTTTTTATACTTATTTTACATTTTCTCTCTTTACTTAGTGTTTTTCTGTTTGGTGGTTTTTTTTTTTTTTTTTTTTTTTTTTTTTTTTTTTTTTTTTTACTTTCCATCCTTGCTCCAACTCATTCTCCAGCCAGAACTTCAAATTATGTATTTTTACCCAGACTCCAAGAAGTCTAAAGCTAAAACCATGAACAGGTTTAATATAAAATTACATTTGGATTGCTGACTTTTATGGCACATCCAGCTGTAATGATACATTACTTATCAATCCCTCATTTTTAATGTCAGACATGTTATGTTAAGCTAGCTTGTTCAAGTAATGGATTTACTGATTAGTTCCTGTTTTGGTCTATAATTGTTCGATGATTTCCTCAATATTAGCTTAACCAAAAAGCTTATATATAATTATTTGCAATATGCTTGACAGAAATACAGAAGCATTCACAAGAGAATCACAGCTTAAGTTAATCAATAATGGTTTTATCAAGAGTTTTTATTTATAGCTAATGCAAATGTTAAAAAAAAAAATGTTACAGCCATTAATTATTAGCAGGTTTTTTTTAAAGCACAAACTAAGAGTTGAATAAATGTACTTTAAGACACTTAAAGCCCAGGCATTCTTTTTAAAATGACTAGCTAAAGAGCCCCTTGGGCTGTCTTTTTACTGCTTTTCAAAGCTCTAATAGCACTTTTTCACCAAAGACACACCCCTTGAATCCTCCGAGAGATACAATAGCATAATTGTTCTTTTAGGTTTTAAGGCCTTGACATATCTGTCACTGAAAGAACAGTGAATAATAATACCAGAACTATTTTATGCAAATTCCACTTAGAGGTTTCAAGATTTTTGTGAGACTGATCTTGCCTCCTTGTTGACAGTTTTATTGTCACATTAGCTTTACATGAGAAAGTGGTAAAGTTTTCTTCTTTGTTAAATAATACCCCATTTTAAAATCTTTTAGATAAAGTTAAAAACAAATACAAAAACAATGAGATGGAAACATCAATTTGGAAAGATATCAAAGGAAAAATAGTAGTCACTTGTAAGATTTTCTCTCACTGGCTTTCATTTTTCAAATTATAAGTCACACTCGTTATAATGTGTAATATGTACAAAATGAATATTTATTTGCATGTATGTGTATATTTACACACACATATAAGGTTATGAATAAAACATACCAGGATGTGTATTCTTAGACTAGTCAATGATGAATGACTCATATCTCAAGGTCGCAAAGCTATCAAATACTTTCTGTGTATGTATATATGTGTGTGTGTGTGTATGTATATGTTCATAGGCAGCTGACTGTATACAAACAAAATGCATGCTAATATGTCACAAGTAGTAGGTTCAGTTAGCAGAGAGGAGACGAAACAAATTTATGCACATGGCCACTATCTTAACGTGTTTACATTAATATCTCCTAAAAGATGCTTTTAGGTCAGTTTTGCAAAATCTCCTGTGATGCAGAGATCTGAAGATACCATCTAAGATACAGTCACAAATATTCTGTCTTCTGCCTGCTTAATCCAGTGCTAAACAACGTCATTCTCTACATTTTACAAAGAAATTATCTGCAAAAAAGGATTTTTAATGGCTTCTGCAGTGAAAACGATTCTGCATTTTCCCTCCCTACTATCCCATGCAAGAAAGAAGGTAAAGAAATAGCTTTACGCTGAACCAGTAGAATCTTTTTACTTACATTTAAAAGTATCATAAAACCACAGAATATCCTGAGTTGAAAAAGATCCATAATGATCATCAAGTCCAGCTCCTGGCTCCACACAAGAACACCCAAAAATCAAACCATATGTCTGAGAACAATGATCAAATGCTTCTTGAACTTGAGTAGCTTGGTGCCATGACCCTAGGGAGGCTGTTCCATGCCCACCACCCCTCTGGTGAAGAAACTTTTCCTGATATTCAACCTAATCTTCAACATGGCCTCAGAATTCCTCAGATGGCGGCTCCAGAGTCAGGCCAGACTAGACCCAATTCTTGTGACTCAGGGCTAAAGGGCACTAGGATGAGAAGAGGAGTAAGAATGACTGCAGGAAATAGATGTTTAAAGAATGAGATAATCACTGGGTCAACACTCTTCTTGATGAATATCTATAGGATGGAAACCAGGGAATTAATTTTCCTTTTAATTCATGGTGTCATCTCTGTATATTTGCAGGTAAAGTGGGAAGTTCAATCAGCTCCCAGGGCAAAATCTTTTGTAGCACGTGGACTGAAAGAGTTGGATTCCCTGTTAGCCCAGCTTCTACTAAAAGCAACCTCATAATGAAATCCAAATTCCCTACAGGATTGCAGAAATGAGAGTATCCCAGTACAACCTCACTTTTCACCAAGAACTAACCCTGGAAGCCACGGATAATCCTTCCTGGGAATGGGATAGGGGAAAATTGGAACTGTACTATATGTCTTCTTATCCAGATCACAAGCAGTAACATGTTCAAGCATATCAAATTCCTTTACATACAGAAAGGGTAAAGAGAGTGTACACAGAATGAAATAAATTTATACTCCTTAAGTGCATTTGCAAGGGGTTTTCCACTTTCCAATTGTACTCTTCTATATTTATAGCGTGCCTCTAATTTGACTGTCTCAAAGCATTGTGTCACCTTATAGATGCTCTTTTGATTGGGATTGCACAGAGGCGTAGAGCTACCCAGTACTGGAGGAAAGATAGCTCTGCTCAAGGGCGTACTATGAATCCGTATGATTATGAAAACAATCCTGGGATATTTAATATTCATAAGGAGCAAACATGACCTCCAATTTTAAGCTCTTACCTGAAAGCACTGTTATAGAGTAAACTGTACAGAATCATAGTACTATAAAAAGTTATTTTGCATAAAGTTGTGCAAAAACTTCTACATTTAATTTAAAATAGATTCATACTATTTTTATACTGAATCCAGCTGCATAAGATCTTAGCACTGAAAGTTATGAAGCACCACATTCAAACAAACTTAGTTTTCCCTTGAGTTAAGCTCGTTATATAGGCACAAATCAGATTCAAATTTACCAGGTTATACTTCATCAGCAAAAATGTGGAGATTCACAGGACTTTTTGCTCTCAGTACCAACTCAATTAATACATCTGATCTGCAAAAATCCACGTTTTTATTTGTAAAGCAATGGATTGTTATTGACCTGCTTATGTACCACTGATGGTGAACAGCAGTTCACAGAAGTAACTGTAGTACAGCCAAGAGAATTAACAGTAACTGATCAGTATCAAACGTGATTAACTCAGCACTCTGATAACCCAAGAGATACAATGACAATGTGACTGCTCCCAGTAAATGGCAGAATACCAGGAAAAAAACAAATTACATATTGAACAAATGGAAAGATCGCTTGAGATTTTTTTTCTCCCCTCACTAACATGTTCATCAAGGAGTTCAGATGATTCAGATGACAACTACAGCAACACAGCTCCCACCAGCTCAACAAGGCCCATCCTGGACTGTCAGATCCCCCATGGCTGATAGTCTTATCACAGAGATTGTGAGGAAAGGAAAGCCCTTTGAGCACATATCTGACCAAAACTAAGTAAGGTGGTTTTGCAAAGTCTGCAACCATCACAACATAAGATATTTTATGATGTACATGAAAGATGACAGTCCTGAATGAGAAGTGCAAAGTCCCCAGTTTGATCTGGCCAGTAGAATAAATACTGACTGTGTATTTCACAGGTTCATTGAATACAAGTGCCTCAAAAATTAGGCATGTGGGAAGCAAGTTAAGGATACAGCAAAGGACATGCTGATTCCTCAGGACTGGAAGCCTGTAACTCAAGGCTGCATTACCTGGCTTCAGCTGGGAGCAGAGCAGCCAGGAGCATTCAAGACAGCCTCAGCCCTGGGCATTGGGAACCACTATGGGGACAGAGAAAGGACAAGACACAAGTGCATATGTGGTCCTGGTTTAGCAGGGCCCATTATCAAGCAGGGCAGGACTGCGGGGAACTTCAGATCAGTGCTGCTGCAGCCTAGCTGGGTAAGGGACTGATGGCTGAAATGGGGTCCTGGGCTGTAGGCAGAGTGGGGAGAGCCCTGGGGCCATGAGCATCAGTGCTCTGAAGGGGGGAAGTGTTCTGAGTCAGCCGCAAGAGATTTTAAATGGAAAATAACCATTGCTGAGTAAAGTACATAGACAAGATCTTAAATCTCAGTGGGGATGCAGAGTAGAATTCAGGAGATGACTTTTGTTTCAGGCAGTACATCTGTTTGATCCATAAAGGAATTATTTTAAATTAATACATATTCTGCATTTGGACAAGCAGTAATATCAAAACCCATACTTCAGGGCTTCAGTTGGTCAGGAAGGATTTATTTCTTCTAAATGCACAGGTATTCTACAGCAGAAGAGAACTACCTTGCTCTGAATCAGCATAGGCTGGCTATGACAGCAGACAAGCACACTAGATAATATATATCTAAGATCAGCTTTTATTTACAGATGCCTGGATGATAAAGCTTTCTTGAATAGCTATGAGGCTCAAACCAGTAGGGATACCAGGAATTTCCTGCATTTTCCTGCAACCTGGAGTAGATTTAATTTCCTGGAATCTCCTGTGGTTGTTTCACTTCTTCCAGCTCTTTCCCCTCCCAGGGTGAGTACAGCTACCAGAGCACAGTGGTTTTTCCAGCTCTGTGCCTGTTGAACACAGAATTAAGACCTAGGAAATTAGTTGCTTGACTTTAAATTGAGCTTCTGGGATACTCATGATAATCCAAATAATACTGACCTAATACTCAATGAAGCTTCATTCAAAACAGGTCATATTCTTAACACTTTGGCTGTTTGAATTTTAACATAGATTTAATATCTATTGAAGTAATATCTAATTAGTATCTACTTAACTCAAAATAATGGATTAAATTCTTATTAAATTCAAATCGGTAACTGATCTAATGCCAATTTTTGTCAGGCATCATATGTATGTCATGGTATAAACATAATTTCAACTGGTTCATCTGTTCCCTGAACTAAAAATGGTTTCCTAAACTTTCCAGGAATTTGTTCATGGTGAGGCTGTAATGCAGTTACAAATGAAGAAGGGAATGTGTGTTTTCAGTATAACTTTAGAAATCAAAAGAAGTTTTGCAGTTGTTGGTAGGTTTTTTTTAGGCCACATGAATCATGAAGGAAAAAGTACATACTTTTCAATACAAACAAATATATTTTTACTGTTCTACTTGTTAGTCTATTCCTTCATTCAGTGGGTTCCATCCTGCACTCCCTGCACGTTCTCAAGCATCAGCTCTAAACTGAGATCATTTCACCTTTATATCCCTATGTATGCAGCTGAAACTTCTCTGGCTACAAAAGCTTATTGTCCTGCTGATTTAGTATGTACAATTAGATGTCTACATCCAAAACACACCTTTCCACAGATCCAACCCACTGAATAAAACTCATTATCTTACAACATTTCTATCGACAAAGGTTATGCTTTTCTGGGTTACATTAATCTCTTTGTCTAAACATCACCACCTTAATTGGTTTAGATCACAGCTATACTGTTTTGAGTAAAAGGATGTGATTAATGTGAACTAAATATTACTGGATCAGCTCTGCATCACTCTACAGTATACACAAACCTATTGTCATCAGAGCTGCAAGAGTGCTTGGGAAAACCCAGACTTGGTAAGCAAATTCCTTGCAAAAAGTACCAAATCAGCTGAGCAGATGAAAAGTGTCTTGACTGTGCTGAAGACTCTCTATCAAAGGAGATGTCTTGTGAGCCAAGATAGTTTTCGTCAGCAAGGAGGGCAAGCTATGACATGAAGGGTTATGTTTCACATTTGGCCAGGAGTGAGGGAATAAATAAGAAACTAAGAAGGATATCTAAAACTTCCAGGCACACTTAAAAGCTGTCCTGAAATTGAGACAGGAGAGACGGACAGAGCCTGGGGGAGCTGAAAAGAGAGTAGTCTTGTCCTGCAGAAGTCCATAAGTCCATCTCTCACCTAAAAAAGAGGCAGAAAACAGCTCTGCCCTGCCTTTACAGTGCTCAACTCCATCTTCAGATGGAATTCTTCATGGACTTCAGAGCCTGATACAGCATTGATTACCAAAGACAGGGATAACCACTGTACCAAAGGAGGAACCAAAGATAAGCTGATAACCAAAGATAACCTGTTAAGAGACAGAAAATGGAACAAAGACACTACAGAAGAATGAGGGCTCAGGACAATAAATAGGAAAACAAACTGGTAAAGAAGATTGTATGAATGCACAAAGGGAATGGAAAAAAAAAACAGCATGGAGAATGAGACTCATAAGCAAAACATAGCACTGCATAAATTAGACTCATAGCTTCTCCAAGTGAGAAAGCAGGAACAGCTCAAAATGCCTGGAAGTGAGTTCACATGAGACTTCCAAGCAAGGGTTTTCTGGCCTCCTTCCTGTCAGTAATTAGAATCATAGAACGCTTTGGGTTGAAAAGGACATCCATAGATCACCTAGTTGAAGCCTCCTGCCATGGACAGAGACATCTCCTGCAAGATCTGGTTGTCCAAAGCCCCGTCCAACCTGATCTAGAATTCCTCCAGGAATGGAGTACACACTGCTTCTTTGGGCAACCTGTTTCAAGCACTTCACCACCCTCACATGAAGAATTTATTCCTTATATCTAATTGATATTTCTCCTCTTTCATTTTAAAACCATTTCCTCTAGTCCTATCACAGTATGCAGTTTTAAAAAGTTTCTCTCCATCTTTCTCATAAGCCTCCTTAAAGTATCAAAAGGCTACAATAAGCTGTCTCCAGAGCCTTTTCTTCTCCAGGCTAAAAAACTTCAGTTTTCTCAGTTTTTCTTTGTACGAGAGGTGTTCCTGCCCTTTGACTATTTTTGGTTCTCTAATAATTAGGGAGGAAATGTTGTCATATGCATTAATATCCATTCCACAGTCCCCAGAGATATGCAGAGGGTAACTAAGCCTCACCCAAATAGTCCTCCATGCTCTTCAAGCCTCGATTGAAGTGGTGTTCCTGGAAGGCACTGGAGTTTCACAGATCACCTGTTTATTCAAGCATCACCAGTTTTATTCTTTAACTCCTGATACTCCATCTCTCATAACTATCCAATCATCTGGTCTTTATTTTAGCTTGTTATTACAATAGCAGAACTCATCTTTATCATGACTTGGGCAAACAAAAATTAAAAACAAGGTCTGCGTTTTCAGCATTGGATTTTTGCAGTCAGCCAACAGTGTTCCTTCACAGCTGAGCTGTAAGAACTTAACTTCTTTTCACAGATATCTTATGCATTGCTCTAATTCTATTACCTGCCTCTCTTTTTCTGTCCAAAGGAAAATCTAAGCCTCTTTCTCTCACACATTTCTTTGCAGATGCCAATTTGTCAGCTCAATCTTAACATGACAGAGCTTCTCCTTATTCTTCCCATGCACTGTGGACAATATCCGCAGCCTATCTGTCACTCAAGTCCATAGTCAGAATCCTATTCAGTTCAGAGTGCTCCATCTAGACCCTCACAGTCAAAGTCTAAGTTTTGCTGAGATTCTTTCTGAATCCCATTCATGTAAGCAACATATCCAGGTACCTAACTCTCATCTAGAGATCCATAAGATCCTTTTCTCACTTCTTGACAAATGCTGTTATCCACTGTTCCTAACCATTCACAGTCCTGCAAAGATAATTATCTCAAAGGTTATTTTTTCAGGCTTTTGCTCTGTGTCATTCCTCTTTCTCTATCCCTTTGTCTGGCTCCACGTTACTACATAATTCCATGGATCAGCAGAGCCTATATGTCACTTCTCAATCAGTAGCAATTTATTAGCTCCCACCTCTGATCAATTCATTGTGAGAGATTCCTTCTCCAGTTAATATCCTGTTATGAATCAGTTGCCTATTAATATTCTCAGAGACTTTTCAGTGTACAGATTCCTCCTTAAACCTATTTTTTTCCTTGATATTCACAAAAGACAATTACTTTGCTGCAACCTGATTCTCTTCTATTCCAAGACCCTCCTGGGTTAGAATGAGGATTATCTGTTTGGGAACAGATTGCATCTCCCAGATAATCCTGAGCAACCAACACTGACTCTAGTTGTGGTTTTCAGAAAGGATCTTTCAGGGCTGCATTGGCCAATAGTAGTCAATTTCAAGGTAAATATCAGTCAAGAGTTAGCTGAACAAAGATTCATTTACCTTGCCTTTTCCTCAGACTCCCAAGCTATGAGGTTCTTTGACTTACTTGGGTCCAAAACTCATATGGTAAGACGTTCTGTTGCTCAGTTTGGACACATTTTAGTGCTTCATAGACAAACACAGAGTAAAAAGGGCTAAGGCAAGGATTTTTTCCTCACTGCCTTTTATCTGCTTCTTCCAACAAATTTTGCGTGTATTCTTTTCCATTTCCTACTGCTATTCTTTTTTTTCAGTCTTAAACTTTTTTTTTTTTTAAAGCTTCCAAAAAGTAGATTTTCATAATTCCATTTTATTCTCATATACATTCTTGCAGTTACAGGCAGAGTTCAATCTAGTCTTCCACTATTTTTCATTTGCCCTATTCTAACATACTGACAAGTTGCTTACTGCCATGTCCTTACCTTTCTTATTTAGATATTCTCTTCTAACACACTTTCTAATGTCCAAATCCTGGAATATGCCATCAGCTAAAATACTAGTCCCCATATCATCAATGCAGTGCAGTAGAAAGTAAAAGTTTTGCTGGATAGTTCAGGATATTGATAAGCTGAAACAATAAAAATAAGTAGCTTTAATGTTTAATATGGCTTGATATGAAAATAAATTAATTTGGAGGACAGCAGCTGACTGTAAGAGTCAATTGTCTTAAAGTAGAACAATGCTCAAAAATGAAAGTTCCTAATTTGGGTGTGGGAAAAGTGGCAATATTTAGACTTCCACAATGTCCAATGCTCTGCACTGGCCAACCACGTTACATTGGTCTCTTCACTGTATGAAGGCTAAAATTTAACTTCAAAAAAAAAATAATTTAAGAAAATAATCACACAAATGTATGGGAAAGTGCATAAAAGCATCTTTGACAGACGACAAATGTAAATCACAACACTTATAACTTATTTCATTTCTTTTCTCTTGCCTTTATATTTCTAAAGCATAAAAAGAAAAATAATAATAATAAAAAAATAAAACAAAACACACAAAAAAGAACCTGGCATAGTTATCATTCATGTTGATGTCAACAGCCCTACATAGACAGGTAACAGGAAAATACCACCCCAGGGATCCTATTCATGGTGCACAGCAGGGCCCTGTCTGTAATTACTGTGGCCTAGTTATTTCTCAGGGAAAAAAGTCCAGCACCAAATCCTTTTTTTTTTTTTTTTTCTTAATAGGTGAAGTTGAACCTAAAGCACTGTAATTTTAATCAAATCTTTCCCATCTGTGTGTAGTGTCTCTAAGAAGTTGAAGATTTAAGTGTATGTTGCAGGGTTTGCTGAATAGTCCCAGCGGGGGGAGAAAGGGCAGAGAGATGGTAATTATGTTACACTTAAAGGTATTCCTGTTGCCAAGAAAGGAGGGAGATTGTGGGGTTTTTGTATTGGCTTTTTGTTGTTGTTGTTTTGGTTTTCTTTTTTTTGTTTGTTTGTTTTTGGTTTTTTTTTTTCCCCTTTCTCTCTCTCGCTTTTCCCCCTTCCCCTTTTGAGGGCTAAGATGATGTCATGGACAGAAAGGAAATACTGCAATGGAATAGAAGGCAAAGGCAGAGTGAAGAGGCAACACAATAAAGTGACAGTTTATAATATGTCCATAAATTGTTTAAATAATAGAAGGCCTCATCATCTGTTTTGAGAGGGTGTTTCCTGCATTGCTTCTCCTCCCCAATGAAGTTTCATAGACAGAAACACTAAATAGCAGCTTACAGTGAACAAGTTACCTTTAATATCTTTGATTTCTAATTGCTCATCCTTATTTATAAGGATTCCAAAGGGGCTGTATTATAACTCTATCATTTGTGCTATTTAATTCAGATTGTACATATTGCAGTTACGGGAAAAGAAGGATCAGACTTCTATATGAGATGCTTCACTCCAGCAAAAACTTGGCCAAAAAAGACTACTAAGGAAACGTTCTTTAGCATTTTTAGAAGTGAACAAAAGTCAAGGCGTAGGCAGCCAATACAAAAAATAAAAAAATCCAGAGACTAGATCATTCAGCTGTTACAATTTCAGAACAACAACATATATAAAATTTAACTTGTGTTTACTTGTATTCTTAACTTACAAATGAGCTCTATCGAAATATCAGGTCATTTCTATAAGTTATAGTTTCCTTTTTTGATCTCTTGCCCAATCTGGTTTCTAGATGATACCAGCAGAACAAGGGTAATGCTCTGGGCTCACGGTTGTGCATAACTGAAGTATTTTTTCCCACTGGTTAAGTTACAAGTGTATTTGAGCAGCCAGCCTGCAGCTCTAGAGCAAATCAAATGGCAATTCACATTCCCACAGCTTGTCTCATTAGCATGAGGGTGGCTATGACCATGCAGAGGCTGATATTAATCAAATAACTGGATATTTTAAATGCACTGTCATGATAACAGAAACTGTAGTTATGATATGTGTCTTAACATATTCACTTCCAAAGCAAGTATGGTAAGATTCTGTATTTTCTCAAAGCAGACAAATGATTAATTTCCAAGTTATTGACTGATAAACTCCAATAACACAAACACACTAGTGGTTCTAGGGTACAGTTTGAAATGCCAGTACCAGCTCCTCTGTCCACGGTCTTTGAGTTCTTGTCTGGACATGATTTCATTAATGTTAGATCAAAATAAATTGCTAGACAGAAATCATGACATGAACAAACTACATATATTGAATCTATTGTTTCTCACAGCCTACAGACTTTCAGGACATGAAGGAAGGTGTGTCCACCAAAATTGTGATAAGAAATCAAAGTTCAAAAGCACAGTACATATAGATATGTGGTCAGTACTACTCATTTCCAGACAGGCTGGGAAGAATAAAAATACAAAAAATAAAATATAGAATCATAGAATCACCAAGGTTGGGAAACACCCACAGGATCACCCAGTCCAACCATCCACCCCATCACCAATAGTTCTCATTAAACCATGTCCCTCAGCACAACGTCCAAACATTCCTTAAGCACCCCCAGGCTCAGTGACTCCACCACCTCTGGGCAGCCCATTCCAGTGGCTGACCACTCTTTCAGAGAAGCAGTATTTCCTAACATCCAGCCTGAACCTTCCTTGGTGCAGCTTGAAGCCATTCCCTTTAGTCCTATCACTAGTCACCCGAGAGAAGAGGCTGACCCCCAGCTCATTACAACCTCCCTTCAAGTAGTTATAGAGAGCAGTAAGGTCTCCCTTGAGCCTCCGCTTCTCTAGACTGAACAATCCCAGCTCCTTCAGTCACTCCCCATAAGGCCTGTGCCCCAGACCCGTCACCAGTTTTGTTGCCCTTCTCTGAACACACTCCAGGGCCTCAACATCCAGGGACACTACTAACAAAAAGAGAAAATCTTCCTTTCACTGAAATTGTATTTGTTGGGTTTCATTATAATCTCACAAATTAAAGCATCATTTACAAATTTGATACTGTACTAGAGAACATGAAGTAGCTTCACTTCTTCAATGCAAGTTTCAGGTAATTTAAACAGTTTTCAGTTCAAAATCATGATTATCACTGCACATCAACCTCTCTGTTTTTTGTATATGTATTTTCTCAATTGCTCTTAATTTATACAAATATTTTAAATTATCACATGATTAATAACACAGCAGAGCTACATACACATATGCAGTTCTATGTAGCAAGCATACAAATACAGCAATTTCAAAATTCATTCTTGTTGATAAATGTTTCTAAAATAGTTACTTATTCAAGACAGAGAAATAAATGATATTGTAACATTAAGACTGTCAATGTAAGAATGAAGTAATGAAAAAGTTAACAGTTTAAAGTAGCAGCTATTCAGTGTCAGTATCTTCTGATTTTATTTTATCCATAAATACTAGTAATAAGCTACATGTCCAATGAGAAAAGCTGGACTGAAAAATGCTAACTATCAGATAGCTGATATAAGTGCTTTTAAGAATCTAATCCTTTTAATTTCCTGATCTTAATTTTAATATAATTATTTACTTAATATAATATCACCATGAGGTTTTTCATTTTCTAATCATTATTTAAAATAAAGTATATGAAATTGAGAAATGAAGAAAGAATGAGTACTTCTTCTTGGAGGCACAGAAATAATTCTGGGGCTACGTCAGCAAATGTCTGTAAAAAATGTGCAAGTTTTGATACAATATTATTTCACAAATATTGAAACAAGATGATTGTTGTGGTCCCTTTCAACCCAGGCCATTGTATGATTCCTATATGATATGATCCTATGAACTAGCCTAATTATATTGTGGACTCTTAGAACAGTACTTACTGCTCAGCTTTTTACAATTTTTTGTGACACTCACTGGACTAAAAAACATTCACTGGAGTCTTATAGAAGGGTGTGATGGTGGCTATGGTTCATTTTTTAGAGTTTGAAGAGCAACAGTTACAACAAAAGAGCCTCTGGCAATTGGAGACAAAGACAAGCTGAAATCCTTTTGTAGTCAATAAGACACCTCAATCTTAGCATCCTAAATAAAAACTAAAGAAAATGGTAAGGCAAAGCATACATGTATCTCATTCTCTTCTCCAACTCTGACTGAGGAATAGACTGATGTGTCACGAGGCAAAAGAGAATAAAATATCTTGGTGTCTGGGCTGACTATTGCCTGGTGCAGAGAAGGAGACCTATATTTTTCCTATACTGAGTCTCAGGTTTTCTCTCAGCTACCCTTTCTGGATGTTCCTTGTAACTTTACCCTGATCAGACCATTTTGAATGAAGGCTGAAGAAACTCAAGATGAATTTTCTGCAGCAAGTGTAAATAGCACACTCCAAAGCACGTTGGAAGACATCAGGGTTTAGGCTTCATTTAGGTTTACTTTTGGCTTAAACTAATTGGTTGCTGTTTGTATTTTTCAAAATAGCCATACTGGTCTAGATCACTATGATTTTAGAACAAAGAAAAGCAGTTGTTTTGCTGCTGCAGCTGTTTTTTGTTTTGTTTATTTTTTGTTTATTAGTAATTTGCTCACTTTTTAAGATGTAGAGATGTTAAGCGATGAAACACTCTGATGTTTAATTTAACACTGAAGGCAACAGAAGAACTCTCATTCTACATGCCAGCTTCATATTGTTTTTTATTTTCTCATGGACCCTTATAACAGTACTCCTATACTATCGAATCAATTTACAATTAATGCAGTTGAAACTTGTTGCTTGCTTCCATATTTTGTATCTTGCTTTTCTTGCACGCCCTCAGTAAATACAAGTGAAAATATATCAGTGTCTGGGGGAATAGAATTTCCCAATTGAGTTTTAATGTGGTGGATTGCTTTACAGAAACTTGCAAACAGCCTGTAAGAAAGTAAAGAGGATGGAAGCAAATATGCATCAAATATAATACAATCTACCTAAGTTGTATTTCCTGCCCTGTGCATACCAGAAATCACATCTCCCACCCTCTGAGTTTCTGTCAGCAATCAACACCATTTACAACACATACTGTATAGAGAAAAATTACATTGCAATGATAGTTGATCTCTGTTATGACATGTATCCTCATGGCTACAGAGGGGAGAGAAATCACTGAAATAGCCATGAGTGATATATTTGTCTTTCCTCATAAGAAGTGTCATAATAGATATTGGCCCTCATGTACTAGCTATTTACAAAACCATTGTTCTTCAGAAAATAAAGTTATCTGTAAAGTCTAAGAAAATTAATCAAAGAAAAATAACTGGAAAAGAAAGTTTAAAATTCTGTACAACTTAAGGAAGTCTGAATTATTGCATTACATAGGCATACCCAAACCTATGTCTAAACATTAGTGCATGGCGGCATATTGTTGCATACATACTTATGAACATGCTATGTGGAATATACATTGTACCGAAACTGAAATCATCTTTCTCTCTCCGACTGTACAGTAAGGGCTGCTCTAGAATCTGCCTTTGCCTTGGTCAAACCTCTTTATAAGAATTTCAACTCACGGCTTTTATGGCCAGAAGAGAATATCTAAAAATCTTGATCCTAGCTTGACCTTCATAACATAAGCCACAGAATTTTATCAAATAGGTCTTGCAGGATTATTCTCTTTTTCCATGTAAGTTAACTTTATTGAGTTTAATAAGTCTAAGGAGCAGAAAGATTCAGAGGTGAAGGATTACTGTCATCCCCTTGCTAAGGTTCCTATCCAGAAAATTGCTCAGAAATGTGACAAATTAAGCAGGTATTTATGTTTTTCATTGTATCTGGACTAAATCTGTTACAGATTGCTGTGGGCTTACGCAACCATAGTGTTGATTTATAAAGTTTCTTCCCTTTAAAACACAGTGACTTTTGTTATCTGTCTGAGAAAGTAATGACTTCACTAAAACAAATCCCAAGTTTTTCACGTTCTTAGGGAATTTATTGGTACGCCTGGTAACTCATCATGAAATGCTGTCTAAAATGACAGATAAGTCTCAAAATACTCTGTACATTTGCTGGGCTTCATTTTCATTAGAAATAATGATATTTGATATTTTTATTTCATTTGCACTCTGAGATACTGTTTTCACCATAAGATATAAAGATATAAATTAGAATATAAAGATATATATTAGAATATAAATTAGATATAAATTAGAGATATAAAGATATATAGATATAAATTAGAATAAGCTGAAATACATGCTTTTCAAGTTGTAAAACTAGGGAAGCTACTATAAGGTAAACTAAAAAAAAAAATCCCACAGATGTTCAGATTTTGTTAATTGCTAACTCCTACAGCTTATTAACATAAATCTCTTGCTTTCTGATAAAATATCCAAAAATCTTCTGTGAACTCTATTTCCTGTTAAATATACATAAATATTATCATTTTATATTAAATATACAAGTGCAAATAAATATTTAAAATTAAATGTGTGGTTTAATACTTACATAAGTAACTAGCCACTTGAAATACATTCACAGATCTAACTATTCTTTTTCTAGACAGAATGTAAAAGTAACTTTGAGCAAGTTACTTCACGGTTCATTGTACGTAAGAAAAAAATTGAAGCATATATCACTTGCTTACATTACTGAAATTAATAACTCTTTCTTTCTTTCTCCCCCCAAAACATAACCCAAGTCATTAATCTTTCCAGAATATTTGAGCATTTTTACTTCTCACTTCAGTAGGATTCTAAGAAAAACATGACACACTCAAACTCAATAAGTTATCTTTTCTAATCACTTCAAATTGCTTTTAAATGCTCATTGCACCTTGTTTTATTTATGCATTTTGATCTATACCCTTTACAACAGCACGCCATATCAAACCACTGTACATAGAGAAAAGGAAATATTAGGGTTAGGAGGCACTTAAAATATACCTGTGATATTACATTGTGTCAGTCTGATTCTTACTCTGTGGTGTGTATTATTGGTTAATTAAGGCATGGAAAATAATGTATATGAAAAGATATGTCTTCTTTACTTCCAATGAAATAAAAATTTCAAATCAAAAGCATCTGTCTTTTTTCGTTTATACGTCAAAATGTAATTGGCTATGGTTGGGGTTTGTTGCCTTTATTACTTTTAATAGCTGTACAGCCACTGATTGCCCAAGCTGATGGTTAATTTAATTTCTGTCAATACAATATTGGGGCTGTCTGCATATTCAGGCCATGATTAACTGCAGCAGAGTCCATAACAGTAGTGTTATTATTACTGCATTTAACTACCTCTCGGGAGAAGACAAATTAAATTATGATGAAAATGCTGTTGATTATCATTACGGACTTATTTGTAGAGCACAATTACTGATCTGTTGTAAAATAAATCAAATTTTTTATCATCTTGGTATAAATTAAATGTAATGTAGGCGAATGGAGAGTGGTTACTGAAAGAGTTCAGGCAGCTTTGTATAAGTCAACCAAGCACTGAATTAAAATAATAATCACAGATGAACATGATATTATATTTTAATAACAAGCTACTTCATGACCAAGTGTGTCTCATAGATTATGGAACTACAACAATAGAAAAAAGCCAACTTAAAATGCTTTATGTGCTGATGAGTTAAACAAAAGGTTGAGGCCTTCATATAAATTATTTTACAGTGTTTCTTCTACACAAACTAGAATCGTAGTTCAAATAACCAATATAAGGCACCACTTAAAAATATAATTACCCTGATAGCTTACATATGACAGTCCTTTAACTTTCCTCTGATATACTTAACTCTGCCACGCTATATTAGCACCTTACAGCATGTGTCGTTTTACTGAAAACAAAAATTATGAAAATAAAATATATGCAACATATTTGCACAGATACAACTATACTAAAAGCTTACTAGTTAAGTTCTCCTTAACCCTCCCCCACTTTAGTAAGAGCTAGACAGAGATTTACTGTTTCACAAAGATACAAATGAGCCTTATTCTACACTTTCCATGCACAAAGGATCCTACTTTTGTCAATTTTCCTCAGACTATCAACAGTGTTGGGAAACTAAGGGGAGGTAATGCAAGAGAAACATAAGTAGAAAGAAAATGCCCCAACTTTCTACCCACCTCAGTGAGCAGATTTCAACCTGAACCTATCTCTCATGGGACTTCTTCCTCAGACTGCATGTAAGCTGCATCTAAATCAGTTTCAACAAAATTGTAACAATTAACATTATCTAGGGACTCGTATCACTGTATTTTCCTTACAAATCCTACCCAAATCAACCATTCCTCCACAATATGTGATGCAAAATAGGTGTTATTAACTACATTTTATTCCAGCACCTTACACAGAAAGAATGTCCTCAACAGCCATGGTTATTTTGCCTATGAAGAATCCACATAATAAAGGCCAAGGGTAAGCCATTTCAATAGGTAACCATCAATATTTATTTACAAAATTCTACTTTTAATTTTGCCAAAAATTAATACTTTGCGCTACAATCATCTACACTTTCTACCTCAGAGTTACCTCTTCTCTGTTCTCCCTGTAGTTTCAGTTGGAACCACTCATCCCCACAAATGATCTAAACATGTAGTATGAGCACTTGAACCCTACAGTTCCTGACATGCCAACTCCACTGAGTTTTTCTTCCTAGCACACTGAGCTCTTAACTGCACTGGGCTATGCCTGATATGCTAATCACATCCATTATACTCTAAGCTTTGCAAAAACTCATACGCAGCTCCAGAGTATACAAGTGAATTACTTCTGTAAAGCACCCTTTGGCCTAGCAAAAATTTGATGGGCAGTGAGCCACAAGTTCTAGCTGCAGCTCTTCATTTGATGTTAATAATTCTATGCACTACATAACCCTTATTATGCAGCAAGGCCTCATTAAGGAAGAGACAAGTATCATTTGCCATATTTTGCAGATGGATTAACTCAGGAGCTGTCATTTGTGGTGCAGCAGAAATCAAACCCAAGGTTTTTAACAGAGCTGACCCAAGATGCACGCACTTAACCAAGCTACATCTCAGTGCTATGTGTTTGGCCATGCCCTGAACAGTTACAAAACTGCATTTCCACACAAACTCAGAAGCTTAACCAAGAAATCTTGACACTGCTGATAAACTCATGAACACTAGAATGATTTTGCATGACAGCATTATTCTTTGTTCCCTCTTGCATAAAGATATAAAAAATGCCACACAAAATTCCTTCTTTCAGTAAAACAGTAATAAAAGTAGTTTGGAAAAGTGCCTTAATCAGAATATCAAAGGATAAAAAAAAGTGAAACTTCTCAGACCTTTTTCAGCTTTCTTATGCAAAACAAAACTGTGAATGAGGAACAAGATCACTAGGTTGAAATCTAGAAAAGTTGAGCTCTGTTCCTCAGTCTGCTGCAGACTTCCTCTGGTCATGGCAAGGCATCTCCATCATAATTCAAACTCTTCTCACTATTATTTGCATTAAGAACATCTCTTTACATTCATACCTTCCTTCAGCTTGCTTTACTGGACAGAAAAAAAAACCTTACTTTTAGAATCATTTGAATTGAGAATGTGTCACATAGCCCTTTCTTTTAAACCATGGAAATCAGTATCGCAGCCATCCACAGAACTGCATATAACCAAAAGGCTCAAAAAAAAAAAAAAAAAAAAAAAACTTTTACCATTAGCTTTACAGTACATGAAATTATACTATGCACTTCACACTAGAGTAAGAAGGAACGGGCCCTGCCACATAAGAGTTTATAATATAATTTCAAGTGTGAGACAAAACAGGGTTAGCAAAACCAGAAGAAGGGCAAGTTTTTAGCTATACTTTAAGGAAGACAAGATATACCCCCAGAAGGAAATAGAAAATGTGCAGATATAATCTATGCTTAAAATATTCTCACAATCCATTATGAAAAAGGGTGATAGACTCTGAATGAAAAGAAGTTGCTAGCAAGCTCTCCACAATATGCGAGGAAAACACTTTTGTTCAGTTTGTGCTAGCAGCCAAATGGTTTTCAGTTCTCGGTGTAGGTCTCACTGTTGACTAGTGTTCTTGCTTTAAATATAGGGAATTGCAGAAAACCTATCCTGGAAAGCATTAACAGAACATGGGAACAGAATTATCATGTGGAGTCTCAGGCTTCCTATGTACACAAATACATAGAAAACCCAGGCTAATCAATAAGAGCATTTATTTTTTAAATCGTTTTTGCTCACATGCTGCTTCCCTCACCTTGATATTGTGGTCTCTGCTACAACAGAGGTAAACTGAAGCTACACTGAAGTCAAGGGCTTTTTAAAAAAGCAATAGATTTCTATGTAGGTAGGTACTGTCCTACTCGTTCTTCTGACTAAACTTCTTGGTGTTCACTTCCAATGCAGTGAATTAACACAAAATTGACCAAAATCTAATAATGGAAAAAGCAAAAAAATGGAAAGCAGGCATACAAAAGTAAATGAACTCAATACAGACTTATGTTTTTGAAGAGGTAATCAACATGAAATTTATAGACATAGGGATATAGAAAGTATATACCACTGTTAAGAGGTATTGATTAAAGATAATAAATACCCATAAAAAGCAAACAGGAATGCAGTAAATGATACCAATATCTTCTTTTAATAATGAATGTTTTGCCTGAAAAAGCTATGTTATTTCAATAGCTATGTTCAATATGGGTGAAATGCAATCCGTGCCATGGGAATGCTGAGGGCATCCCAATACAGTAGTGGAGGGCACTAAGCTTATTTGATGTGACACACTCCATTCATCTTCATGAAAAGTTTCAAACTCATGAGATACAAACTGATGCCTATCGTCATTTACTGGCAAACTACAAGGTGTGAACACTTCACATATCTCCTTCACAAACATGGAGCAAGATGATAGCTTTAACGGCACTGATGGATGATGTCCTTACAGCCAGGGGAAGGAGACTCACTTCACCACTGACACTGTGGGATCCATCAGCTGTCTTAAATAAAAAAGGATGACAGGGTAGTACCACAGCACAGACAACAGCATTGAAACTCCATTCACTCCTCAGTAACAAAGTCCATATGGTTTGCTGACTGCTCACAAGATGGTATATGCATTCAGAGATGAACTGTCCATCCATACATGATTATATCTCATGAGTAGGTCTTCTATAAATGATTAACATATTGATATAAAATCAGTCATGTTATGGTATGATTATGAACTATCCCTCCATCGAGAATTTGCTACAATAGGTAGACCTTTCCCAGAACACACATGGGAAAAAAAAAAAACTACCGAAAGAACAGTAAAACTCAGTTTGCCATTTACCTCTATATAAAATTTACCTAACGTGCACACCACCAAATTCTTACATTAGAAGTATTTCCAGGTTGGAAACAAGAATCTCAAACTCACCCTTGGTTAAGAAAAAGCTACAAATTATTACACTCACGAACTGTCAAATCTATACATCTCTGGTTGTCAAAGCAGAGCCATCCGGAAATCCCACCACATCTTGTTCAGCCTCAGGACAGTCTTTCAGCATGATCTTTAGAAACAAACATACAACATCTTTACCTTTCTGTGTTAGCCTTCCTTTGGACCTCAGCATACTCACAGCTTTCTTAATTATTGCTTAACAGCTTTCTTCCATGTTATAATGAATAGTATTGCAGAATGTGGGTAGATGATAGCATAATACATGGCACACTGGCAGAACTCAAAGCAACTGTTAAGGAAGGGTAGAATTACCCATATTTCACTGACCAGTAACATGAAGCACAGAGAGGCAATGGTTTTCCTGGACACATCGAAAACTGGTGGCAGAGACAGAAGCAGGACCCTGAAGATCTTGGTTATGTAACCTTCAGACCTATACCATGCCACTGTGTCTCAAAATGTGGAGTAAATGAGACATTACCATAAAAATTTCCTCTAATAATGATTTTGATTAAACCCTAAATTATGCTAAGACACTGCTTTCACAACAGTACTTTAAAAGCAATTACATCCAGTTCAATAACACAGGGACAGGTTGAGTATTTTGTTTTATTGATTCTAATTAGAAATATATGCTTCATTTATCATGAAACCCTCTATAGGAGATCAGGATGCACAAGAGAGTTCAATTTGACCTTACTACATGTGTAGGTTGGGAATAACTACTTTACTATAAATTAAATTCAGCCCTTCAGCAGGGTAGAACAAAAACTGAGCATAGGAATGCGTAAAAGACTGTTATGTTACTTACTCAATATGTGACTTTTACAGTCCCGTTCTTCCATTCTTTTTAGGGAATATTTTGACCCACCTGCTAGATTGCATTTTCATTTTACATCTGATACCTTCACACTTCATGTTATAAAGAGGATTCTGCTTTTCCAGTGTGACTTTATAAAAGCCACTCAAATGTCTCCATTTGTTAAATCAATAACAAGATTGTTGTAATTCTGTTGGACTAATAGCTCTAGACTCAGTTATATATGGCAGATAAGTTAATAATGCCTGTAAAACTTCTTGTTCAAACAGTATTCTATGCTACTCTGGGAAACCAAACACTTAGCCACGTACCCAATGAGAAAGTATCTGTTCAATCTGGTAAAATAATCATATAGCCTTTATAGCATATCTTATATCCTATGCAGCTAATTAAAAAGACTGTCTCTGTAAAACACGATCTGACCTGAAGCCTACCCTTGCAATTGTGATACTTTAGACAATTAAATTATATTCTTAGGTATGCTCTTTAAGACCTTTTGAATATTTGTGCCAGATTAACTTATCTGTTTGTCACAAACTAGAACTGATATGTCATTTTTGTTACAAGAGCAATTGCTAAGAAAAAAAATCATTCAGATAGAACATTCATTTTACCCTATTTTTTTTTTCCAAAAAGGGAAATGTTTCTGTTAATATCTGATCATTTATCAGGCTCCAAATAATAAAATATTCTGTTGCAAATTTGTATACATGCAGATACCAAAGCCTTTGTACAGTGTAGACCATTTCTTTGCTAGTACAATTTTGATCCTGTGTTTTGGATCTATAGCAACCTTAAGAAATTATTAAGAATAAGAAATTTGAAGTTACTACAAAAAAAAGTCGCACCTAGTACCGAGCAAATCAAAAGCATGCAAAATTTCTACTTGAGAGAGAGTGTGAGGCAAACATACAACTTGTTTCAAGATCACATGATGGCAATAACAACTTGTCTACCTTTAAAATGCTTTTGGATTTTTTGGTGTAGTGCCTGTATCAATCCAAATGTTTTTGACCCCCTTTAGTGATGAAAAACCTGAGCTCCCCAAATCTAACAGCATGGTCTATCAGGTGGCAGTACTATCAGGAAGATATCCTGACATCTGCAGATACAGAATGTTACATCAGCTCCATACCTGTCTTAAAACAGGTGACCCTGATTCTTGCTTTTACCAAAACAGAAAAAAAAAAAAAATGTCTACAGAAACATAATAAAAACAAAAGTAAACAAAAAACACAAGCTTCTTATATAACTCTGTTAAGCCAAATGCTTAATGTATCCTCTAAATAATTTTTAAACTTTCAGATTAATTTTCTTTTTTCTTTTTTTTTTTTTTTTTTAATTAAACCACAGCAAGCGAGGGTCTAAGCACTCAGAATGCCCAAAAGCCAATTGCCTAGAAGAAAACATGCAACACAAATACCAGATGTTAATCAGAATCTTTACTCTGCAGCAGGTTTGTTGAATTAAAAGCCAACAACATCACCACCAAACAAACAAAACGAGTTATGCACAGAAATAGTACTTTGTTTTAATGTTCTGTGGTCACTCCATGTTCAATGTGGAATATAAACACAGATCAAGCAACTGTTTGCAGTCATTGTGCGACAAATATCTGAATTACTGTTTTCTAGCGAGCTACAGTGCAAGGGACATCACTGCTTATTTTAGCTTCTCTAAGCAAACACTTCACTGAAATTACAACCAGCCCACAAAACTCTAAGCAGAGTCAAGGATTACTACAAGCAACAAACAGAAGAGAAAACGTTACAGAGAATGCACCTGTAGCTTGTTTCCTGCTCAAGTGGAGAAGGTGGATTTGAATTGTGTTCATGGGCCTGAATTGTGGTATCAGCCGAGAATCTCCTCGTCCTACAGAGATTTTATTATATTGAGACTCATAGTACACTTTTGAACGTGATACCCTAAATGATTAGGTACACTGAAATCAATTGATGAAAATGCTGAAGATAAATAGAAATTTCATTATCAAGGGCACCGAAAATGAGGTTGAGCTGCTTTAAATGCAGATACATTTTCCTAGCTAGTCTAATCGATCCCATATAATACATGTAATTGCAACTTTATATCTTATTATTGTCTCCACAGGGGGTTTTGTGGAAACAAGATGTTGCACATTACACATTTGGTATGATAACACACAAACATTAAATTACATTTTGAAGGAACAGAAACATGGAAGCCATAGTGAAAAATAGGCAGCATTCTTATTCATGGGAAATATTCCTTGTAGAGAGGCAGCACAAGGACTTGCTTCTCCCAGAATAGCTCAGAAAAATATCCAACTGCCTTTGATCAAAAGAAAACCAACTCATATTAATCCCTGTTAAGCAGAAATGAATAGCACTCAGTGAATATATGTGAAGGACTAAACTCAAGAACCAAGCTGAGAAAGGAGTTGAAAATTAGAATCTGTTGTGGCAAAAACATATCCTGATTTTAAAATCACACTGAAGTTTTTCTTTAAACACAATTGCTTTCTTTAAGCACATTACACTGGGAAACTAGAGGGATGAATAACTGCAAGAAATGCTTAAATTCCATCCATTTTAATGGGATTCACGACAGGAAAGTGAAGGTGTTTAGGTCCTGTAATACTTCAGTGTGCAACTTAGGAGCAGGCAATATCAACAATCTGGTGCTTCTTAGATAAGACCCAGAAATCTTATCCAAGCTACAACACAGATCTGGCACTTTGTGTGCTCACCATATCTATGTTCTTTTAAGTCACTGTAATTAATATTCACAATGAATTCTTACTCATCTATCCATCCAGGTATTCTGGAAGTTAAAGCATGTGAGATGCCGATGAGTTCCATGTTATTTTACTCTTGATACATCAATGCCATGGATGGCCTATGCAAGCAGAAATTACTATGTTTTTATGATCATAGGCTTCAATATTTCACTAATGATATGTGACTCGCTTTAGGATTGTAGGCTAAAAGCATAATTTAATACTTGCAAGTACAGAAAATGATCAGCTGCAAAGGCCATTCTGCAATGTTGTTCCTAGTTATCACCTTTGCATCACACTATTTCCAATGTACAAAACTTATTTTTTCTAACAATAGATTTAACTTTAGCTAAACATCCACTGATCTAGATTCACAGATTTTTTTGACAAAAATATTCCCTCTTGGTTTAGGATCTTCTTTGGTGAAAGCTATTCAATGATTAATTGTTCTCACAGCAAAAGAACATTCAATTCCTTGCCTTCTCCCATTCACTTTCAACTATTGGAAGTCAGTCATTGCCATTTTTATTCTAGATCTAACTGACAGGTAATGGAAGAAAATTACTGTAGCGTGTTTTTTTTCCTCAAGCTCTCCGTATTTTACTGTATTACTTTCAATTGTGGGTATTAGGAATGGACACATCCTTTCAGGATTTATTGCTTTTGTATCAAATACATAATTCATCTATTCCTTTATTCCTAAATAAAGTCTTCTGTAAGGGCACCTACAGATCTCATCAACATTATGGACCACAGCTTTGCATTAAGAATGTGGACACATCAGCATATTCACCAATAAATTATTTCTGGAGTTTTTTTTGTTTTGTTTTGTTTTTTTACTAGAGAGCCCAGATCCCTGTTTTATCCTACATTTCTTTTTTCCTAGATATGCAGCACTGTCCTTGGACACTGAAAGGTAACTTGTAGTAATTTTAACACGTGGTTATTTTTCCACCTGACACATATTTCATCAGTAATCTGCCATTCTATCTCTGCAAATTTCACCAGTTTGAATGATCCGCACGCTTCCACATCATTAATAATGATGCTAAAAGTGGAAACAAGTATACAGTTAAACTCTGCAGGGCCTCCTTCATGCACATCCAAGTTACAAAACTGAAATAATCAATTATAAAATTTTACACTTTCCCATTCCATCTAGTTGACTAACAACTTATGATATGTAGAAGCAATAAAATTTCATTTTTTTCTGGGATTAAAATCATAGCCAGACTTTACCTAATAGCCTGAATGTATTCATTCCTCTCTCCTAAATTTTTGGTCTCCTACACTACATTAAACCAGTTTGTTACGTCCCTAGGAGAGTAAGCTGACTTTTTGCCATGTTTAGAAATACAGACTGTCTGAAACATGCCACGTAAATTGTAACTCTATTGTAAGAAAAGGGGGAAAGTGATTTTTATTTCTAGAAGACAATCCTAATATCAGTGTAGCGAGAATGCTTTATTTTCGTATAGTTAATGCAATATGAGTTATACATTCTTACATACACAGAAAGTCATCTCTCCTCTAGCTCACAGTTTTTAGGACAAAATTGTCATCAGAAGGTTGCCAACCTCAGCTGAGATCACCAGATAGAAACTTTTCTTTGTGGGGAACAAAGTAAAGGGCAGGTCAGTGGTTCAAATAGATGAAGCTTTTTAGTCAAATAATGGTTTGCTTCCTGCCATGAGCCACATACTGAAAACAACAACAAAATAAAAATAAAAAAAATAAAACAACCCCAAACTGCCAACCTTACTACTCTCAGAGGATATTAACACCTTCACAGACCTTTTGATGTCAGGCCACTGCTGACAGTAGTGGCTATCACATGAACACGAGGTGTCTAAATTTGGAGGTTCTGCCACAAATTCTTCACATCCTGTTTGAATTTGTTTAGTGCATCACTATGAACTTCTGGCAGAAAAAGTTCACTTGAGCACAGTGATTTTCTATCACTGATAGCCAGTCCTTGACTACAGAATATTACTTCACAAAGAGTTCAATGATCCACATTTGGAGATCAGCTTTAATTAGCATGATTATAAACTCTTTTTGTGTCATCTTTTTGAGAACATCCACATCTTATTGGATGTCTTCTTCAGTTAGTTACAGATAAGCTCCTGTGAACTGAACAGTTGAAATTAGAATGCTGGCAATGAAAGGATTTGAAAACAGTTATGAGCCAGAAGAATATTTTTCTCGACTTCATAATTTTTTCTATTGTGCAGATAACTTTTTTTTTCAGAGAACAGAGAGCTACAAAAATTTTGAAAAATACGCACACAGTTGAAGCTCTTGTTATCTCCTGCAGAAGAATTATGATTATTACCACTTATTAAGTTTCACGAAGATGAAGATAAACTTCACCTTGTAAGAAAACAACAGATACAGATTTGGTATCTGGGCCCATCACATAAAGAATATTGCAGAGATGCCTAAAATGGCATCTTGTTGTTGAAGTCAGCTGAATTACGCTTCAAAACCCAGAATAGTAAGGAATTAGTACATGTAAGATAGAGAACAGTATTTATTTAGAAATGACCCATTCCAACACAGCAGATCACAGGATATCGAAGGCAGTCTCAAAACAGAGAAGAAAGATAGTTATAACATGTATCCCAGGATATTCCTTTCAAACTTGCCAAGTAAGAGAAAACCAAGTACAGAGCAGCACACAGGAGATCACTAGCAAGATGACAGAAATAAATACAAGATTCTATAGTAGATTTTTTTCCTGTACAAAATTTATATGGTTGACTGTTGCCAGATGTCAAGGTGAAAGCCAAGAGATTTATGGCAATAGATCAACAGGAAATAAAATAAACAAATGACAGATACTATCAGAAAGTTAGTATCTTAATATCTTGCTTTCCATAATACAAGTTAATTTCTCATGAATGCTTGAAAAGTTTTTACAGAAAAGGAATACTTCTAAATAAAATTTTAAAAATTGCATTGACCTTAAGGATGGCCAAGGAGACTACAGTCACAACAAGCAGAAAAAAGCAAACACCCAGGTAGCTCTGAAAGTAATGCCTCATATTTATTTCCATGGAAACAACAGATACAAAGAGTACAATATTTCTGTGTGGTAGAACAACTTCTCAGCTACAAAACCCTATTTTTCAATACAGTCACCATGATTAGATATGCATTTTTGTCAGCAATGAACAAGAGCCTGCAAGTCACACTCAAAATCTGCAACAGTGGAGGTGATCTACTGTCACGTCACAGTTGTCACTGCTGAAATGCACCACCCACCACCTCACTGTTCTCACATCCATCGCTTGGTCTGAGCATACGCTCAGCGAGTGTCAATGAATGCTAATGGATGCCATTTTTTCCACATGGAGGAATTCAGTTACACACTTTTTCTTCACATGTACTTTTATGTCAGACACCATTTTGTCAGACAGCCCCTTTGCTGCCATCTGTTGCACAGCAACAAAATTAAACTGAATATTGGTGGGAAAGTTCAACCTCTACTGCTGAACCACGAGTGTCTGCCTCTGCTTTTGTGGGCCAACATAATAACATAGGAGGCACTGCTTTTCGAACACCCCTCATAATCCCAGTATATATATATGCATGCAGCTTTTGAAAGACATTAGCATATTTGGGGTTTAAATTGATATTTAAAAACAAGGTATAAATTAGCACTAGTATAATCAGCAACAAATATTTCCTTATTTGAGAGGGTTTTCCTTCCATACAGTAAACAGAAATCTGCAAGAATCAAATAGCTTATCCTTCCATGTCAAGGAATGCACACACTAGCAAATGAAATAGATAATTTAAAGTAAAAGTAATACAGAGATCTCATTTTCCCTTTCCTCCCCCCTTTACTCATATATACACCACACGAGAGGTGAGGTGCTTACAGTGTGATAAAATGATACTCCAATAGCATCCGCTTTAGGGAACTGACTTTCAGCTTCCAGTCAGTCTTTAGGCTGGCCTTATTGCTTAGGTTGTACAGTCAGAAAGTTATTTAGCTGTACACATTATGTTCTGAGTGGGCTGAGTGCATGTAATTTATGACTGTTGCACTTTAATGCATATTTAATAAAGCTGCAGACATTTATACACCAAATCAACTGTGTCAATTTTGTTTGCTTTGGGAGGATGGAGATGTCCCATGGCAATGCTGACACTCCTAGTAAGAGATTTAAATTGTAAGACATTTCATTTGAGAGGAGAGCACTTTTAATATACTGTAGCTTGATACAGCAAAAAATAATCAGCAAGGGCTGACTAACAGATACAGGGAATAAGAGAAATAGGATATCTTGAAAAGAGCCTCACCTTTTACATTCAGACAAAAAGAGGGAAATTAGATATTGGCTGCCTTGGAAAACCCCCAGCCAACAACCAGAGCTGATGATTAAGATTTATTTTACCTCCGAGGTCCGAAGGGGAGGGGACTTAAATAGGGAAAGGGAGATTATCTTTCTCAGAAAGCACTGTCTACTGGAGCTCTGAGCACCACTTTTTTTCCCCGTGCAAGGACCACTACATAAATAAAAGTGACTTTTCTCCTGTGCCATAGTCTGTCTGCTTCTGCAGTGGACCTCTATCTCCTGATTGCTGTTCCTGTATTGAGATAGAGAAGTAAGTAGTTACATTTTTTAATGATAGAAGAAGCATGCCTTGCAATATTAATTATGGTTTTAATCTGAAATATTTGTACCTATTATAAAGGAAAATGCATTTGCATTTCATCACTTTCTGTGGTTTGTCTTAATCAAATCAACCCAAGTGTTAGGATAGCAGTATCAGCTGATGTAGTAGTTGGTAAGGGCTTGACTTTTAACTAGCTGTACGTGAAAGATGCCTTTCATCCAGTAAAGGAGCCTGGGCTGAAGCTGTTATTTGAAGGCTAGAACTGGACTACTGTCCTTGTTCTGACAGCCATTCACGTGGATCTACTATACCTAGCCAAGCCTCAATACTGCCAGTAGCCTGAAGGTCCGCAAGGCAGATTTTAAGAAACCATGCCAAACTGTGTGCTGCTGTTGCTATATCACTAGCAGCAGTCAAAGCAGCTAATCTGAAGATATGTGGATATGTCAGGGCAGTGATTTCAGGATAGGCATGTCCTTAGCCATCCAAGGTATGACTGCCTTGGACACAAACAATCGCATTGCTGAATCACACTGTGTTTCTCAATGATCTATTTAGAATTTTTTTAAAAAACTTTGTTTTAATAGTAGATATGACCTGCTCTTCTGGGTAACAAGCCAAGAAGCAACATATGCACGCATGCACATATTTGATTGAGGAGCCTAAAATGTGAACTAACTAACAAAAGTGGCATGTGTTAAAAAGACAAAAACCTCTTCAGATGAAGTTGCATTGCAACATATACAATATATACTATGACAAGACTGATGACCAAAAAAAAAAATCAGTTCTAGTCAAAATGATGAGCAACAGCAGTCAATTAGAATAACATCAAAATATATGTTTGTTTTTCCTTCCATTGAAATTGGAATATTTCTGATTTAAACAACATTAAGAATGGGAAGATAGAAGGCCAATGGTACTCTGGCTTGTACCAGAAACAGCATTGCCAACAAGAACAGGGAAATGATAATCCCTCTGTACTCAGCACTAGTGAGGCTGTACCTCAAATACTGTATTCAGTTTTGGGTCCCTCACTACAAGAAAGACATTCAGGTCCTGGAGCATGTCCAGAGAAGGGCAAGGAACCTGGTGAGGGGTCTGGAGTACAAGTCTTATGAGGAGCGGCTGAGGGAGCTGAGATTCTTCAGTCTGGAGAAGAGAAGGCTCAGGGGAGACCTCACCACTCTCTACAACTCTCTGAAAGGAGGATATAGTGGAGTGGCAGCTGGCCTCTTCTCCAGCATAACTAGTGATAGGACTAGAGGGAGCAGCCTCAAGTTGCCCCAGGGGAGATTCAGATTGGATGTTCTGAAAAATTTATTCTCTGAAAGAGTGGTCATGCACTGGAACAGGCTACCCAGGGAGGTGGTTGAGTCACCACCCCTAGTGGTGCTCAAGAAACATTTAGATGTTGTACAGAAGGACATAGTTTAGTGAGGAAATATTGACAGTAGGCAGGCAGTTGGACTGGATGACCTTGGAGGTCTTTTCCAACCTTGTTAATTCTATGACAGGGTACAAAAACATGACTGCAGGAAAATCATTGGCTGCTTCATCATGGATGTCAACAGACCATGATTTCACATGGGAGGAGTATTCTGCTCCTATATATCTAATTATTTTTATTCCCTGTAAGTCTAAGTAAACTCACAACATATAAAAATGGTGGCATTTTGTACCATATATACACCGCATATATTTATTCATTACTCTCAAAATTTAGAACTGAGGTAGAAAAATTTTATTATTCCTCATGCTCACAGTACAGCATGATCATACAACCATGAGAGAGGGCCCAATGTACTTCAGTCAGGCAACCTGGGCACCGCTGGAGCTTGCTTATAATGGTTTGAAATCAGGTATCTGAGCTAAATAGTCTGGCTGTACAGAGATAAGAGTGATACATCCTGATTTTCTGGAACTACAACTTATATCTCCATTCTTTTTTCAACTAATTTTCCAGACTTCTTTCTTACCCGCCTTTCCCTTAGAAATATATCATTTTTAAAGATAAACAAAAATTAGTGAGCATTAAAAAAACACTTGGCTTTTAATTATATATATTTTTTCCCCTACAAAATGCTAAGGCTTTCCATTATTATATAGAAAGAAAACATTAATACTGATAGGCAGAAATATAAATAACCACAAATTTTACCCTGCATGAACACAGTGTTTTCAAATTTGAGAAGCGAGCAAGGAAATGTGACCAAAAAGCCACACGTGAAATAGGATTTTGGAGACAATATTTTTTGTATAGCATCACAGTAAAGCACAATACACTACGGACTGTCTATTCTGATAGCATGATTTATTTCTGCTCATCTGGTGTCACTAACTCTATCCTCACTGTGGATGATTACAGTACAAAATCAGTTAAGGCTACAAAATCCTGCTAACTCAATACTAGTCAATCCAGCAGCTCAAGGGTGTGAAAAATACACTGTATCAACTGTTTTCTATTCTACTGTATATATTTAAATTGGTCCTTGGGATGACCATTTATTACACTGCACGTTATGGGCTCCCAAAAATAAATGACTTTTTGACACAAACTTTCAGGCTTTCTAAAACCAGCTTCCACACTGCTTGAGGCTAGAAATTTCATCTAAATATTATTGAATTCCAGCACAACATTAGCATGCAGAGATATTTACAATAACACAGCCATTACAACTCAATCAAAAGCTGATTTCAGCCAGAATTATGCAGAATTAAATCTTGCAGGATTCAAATTATTAAAAATCAGAGACTCAATAAAGGGGTGTCTAGGAGTCCCATTTATCAAGGGAGCAGAAGTGCCTCTACAGTTATAGTGACTTTTTCATATATATTCTGCAAGAATTTGCATGCATTTTAAAAGATCTGAGTTTAATTCTTATGGAATTCAGGTAACTATACTATATTTATACAGCAATAGATGCCAACTCAGAATCATTTCCTGTATATTTTCCTTTTTACATCTCATATTTTAAATACATTAGTTTTTTGTTCAAGTTCCCCCTGGATAGAAAGATGCGAAGCCAAAATATAAGAAATGCATGTAATGCTTGGTTTCAGTATAAGCTGAATCAGTGTACCATTACAGGTAACTAGAATGAATTCAAAGTAACAATTAAAACCAACATTGCTATGCATATAATGCACTGAAAGTATTCTCTCTCTTATTATCATTGACCAGAGTGACTGTTTTCAAAATTCACTATATTCATTTTGGCTTTTTTCCAACTCAGCAGAGCAGAGCGGCCAGTTCTCAAAAGAAAGGCATCTCTCACTCCTATACTGACCTTAACCCTCTTCTCTTACCCCTCCTCACCCAAATCCTTCGAAAAAGAAAAGAAAAAAAAATATCCCATAATCCATTTGAGGATCCTTCTTTTCATTAATCAGCGTGTGTTGGAAGGAGTTCTGGTATCTCTCTCACTGTTCTGAGAATCTCTGAATTCTTTTTTATCAGTCACTTCTCTCCAGAACTCTGCACTAAGGTCCTAATTTACTCTTCCAGTGCTCATGGATGAACCCAAAGAATAGTTTGGTCCTTTATAATATGAGGGAAAGATATAAGAGAATGAACCTTCAGGCAGGGCCCTCAACACTTCTTTTGCACCAACTGAGCATTTAGTTACAGAACAGCAATACTGAAATAAAACCAAAAGATCACAATTCCTATTTTTACTCCTCTTCTAGTAATATCAACTGTATTTTTAAGTTGATTCCAGCTGTATTTTTATTAAACATATGTAATGAAATAATGTCATATACACTTCTCTTGATTTGCTATTGTCAGGGATGAAGTGCTTCAGTTGCATTCCTGTCCCATGGTCCATTTTCACAATATCCAAAAACTACATTATTCACCAATGCCAAAACAAAATATCCTTGTATCTTCACAACAGTAAGTGTAATTAGCCTTGTTCACAGGGAATTTTCCCAGGGAATTCAAGATATGAATGGCCTTCTTCCTAACCAAGGCTACAAAGGATGACGCCAGCAGTTAGTGAAAGCAACTGGCTAAAGTAAAGTAGCACTTGTAAGTAGAATCCATAGTACTACAGGCTTTCTGCTGTCATAAGTAGAGAGAGAGGATTTTGCTTCAATTTGCCATATTCTAACTTTAATTTCATCCTTATTTAAGATTAATTTCAAATTGACTGATAATTCTTTGAGTAAACAGCTCAAAATTAAAGGGAAATAAACTCAGAATAGCTCAGTCAGCAGTAAGAACAATCCAACAGCTAAAGCAGCACTAAGAAAAGGTGTTAAAACATCATCTGTAGATATATTTTAAAAAGGATTATAGGACATGCTGAAGATTAGACGATCTAACATACCTTCTAGATGTAATCTCTGTGATTCTATTGTTTAACTGGCTTAACAAAGAACAACCATATGAAAGGCAGTCTTTTAAATCTAACAGTGAAGGCTTTTTCAAGCAAAACTGCCATGCACTGAACAAGTAATGGTCATAAAGTAGCTGAAAACTATTTTTGCCTGATGACCTTCCCCACCACCCCATCACTTTTTTTTTTTTTTAATTAATTACATTTTGGTGAATATGTAATATATAAAACTTTTTTCCTATTATTGGCCAAAATTTGATTTTGATTTAGGATAGAGAACACTATTTAAATTAATGGACGCTACAGGGGCACATCTGAAGGCAGAATTCGCCCCTATATGTTAATATAAAATTATATAGCAGAAGAAGATGGAAAAACTAAAATAAGGAATTAAGTAATTTGAAAGTAGAGGTTGCAGTTTCTATCAGAATTTGAATGTCTACAATTACATATATATTATGCTTTTTGACACGTCCAAAGGAAAGTGATTATTTTCCACTTGGGGAACATATTTTTTAGTGTCACTTTAACTTTTATGCTATAACAAACTTCAGAAATGAGCCTTTCTTCAAAGAAATATTCAAATTACATTTTTTGTTGTTCTTTCCCAGGCTATCACTGAAATAAAACGGTGAAATTACTGTATGGAAAGTATGTGTGCATATAGGTGAGCGGGTGTGTATCAAGGAGAGGAAGTTATTCTTAAGCAAATAAAAAAGTGCTCTAAAATCATTGATTCTCAGTTATGAAAGCTCTTACTTTCCATAGGCTTTACTACAGATGGGAAGAAATATTCATTCCCGAATGGATACATGAGTTAAGGCACATACTGAGATATAATTAAATTTAATTGCAAGTATCAAAGTGATCTCACTCAGCTATCCCTTATGCAAGTATCAATTCAACAACAATGCATCAAGAAATAATCTTTAATGCTTTTTGACCCATTTTATTTCTTTAAAACAATGGAAATTACAGAAATTGAAATTATTGGAAATAGAATAATGGAAATAGAATTTATTTATTTAATGTAATCAAATGTACATCTCTATCTTCCACATCTACTTTTCCCCTAAATGCTTTAATAACCAGTATCCTATTTATGTGCAGACACTGCAAAGGCAGATACCCACAAAGTGGCTTAGAAAATTCTACCTTGTTTTGGTGATAAAGGAAAATCACTGACTAAAGGAAAGAAGTTTTAACTTTCACTCTTAACACTAATGGATAACGAGCAATATTCCTTAATTCAAGACATCCACCACTGATGAGCTTAATGTCTGAAAGGTTGGAAGATTTCTAATAAGCACATTCCTTTAGTACAGTACCAAAACTGACAAGAACGTCTCTGTGCACTTCAAATGGAGAAAGGATGAAAACTGTATTAAGTTACAGATGAGCCCAGTCTCTTTTGATAAATGAGATGACAACTCTTCCACCCAGATATGGGGGCCTGCTGTACCCCATAAAAACTGGACTTATTTTTCAACTCATTTTGATTCATTTACAGGCTTTACTGAAACAGCAGCACTACAGAGTACAGGTTAGGTTTTCTTCCTCAGGCTTTATTCCTTTTGCTCTCAAACAGTATAAGAGACGAATAAAAACAAGGAGACTATGATTTTCTGTTTGCACAGCACCAACAACTGAAGTTTTTGGAGCTATATATCAAACTAGAGGTCCAATTCTCATTTAAATTCATGGGGAACAGGTAACCATCAGCCATTAAAATTATTCTGAGTTATATATGTATATATACATATGTCACAATTTATGCTAGTTCATCTTAACTGAGTTGCTTTCTGATAGTGAAAAAATAAAAAAATACATGTTGTGCAATTTACAGTGAATAACACAACAAAAAGATGAATTCAAGTTTGGTTAATGGAAAGTGAATAAAAGATCAATGAAAACACTGTTAAATATATAAGTACCAGTATGTTAAAATAAATATATTCTCTGCTGAAGATGTGTTTTTTTAAAATAATGAATTTATTCCTTAGTTTACAAACATATTATTTTCCACTCTAGAAAAGCTGAAATAGTTTTCATTACTCTCTACTGGGAGAGAAAGCCTTATAAACAATTGTCAGTATACATCTTGATGATCACAACTTTGAAGGACTATCAATACAGCAAGCTTGGCTTACCTCTAGCTTATTTTCATGGAATTTAACCCAGACCATCTCTAAATGTTACAAAAAATATTTTGTATGATATATTACTTATTTTAATCAAATACAATTTTTTTTCTTCTAATTGTCACCGCTATGGCAAACTCGCAGGGGATGATCTGACTTGTGTACATTTCTGACAGTGAAATTGGTAACAACAGCTGCTTTGTGCCAGCTAGCGCATGTACCGTACCTCTCAAGCCTTGTCATTCACATCTCCCCTAATTACCAAACATCTGCTTTCCATTTCCATTAACACTGCACTACCAGCTTGTCTAGTTTAATACCAGTGACTCTTGACCTCCCCCAAGGAAGACACTTTCTGTCAAAATTCCCCTAAAACAAGCCAGCTCTGCACACTAAATCTGTATTAAGCAAAACAAATAGAATAATAAAAAAAAAACCCACAATAATACCCCCCCCCCCCCAAAAAAAAAAAAAATATATATATTCCCAAAGGAAAAGCCTTTTGCAATCAGATAAGATTAAATACAGTTTTGGACAAAAGCATACATCCTTTGCAAATTGTGCTTTATGTCTCCAAGAAACTTAAGAAATATATTTAAGCTTAGAAATGGGAATATTAAGTGCAACATACAAAGTGATGGGATACATGACAGGTTACAGTAACAGCCTGTAGGTTAGGGTGACTGCATATCTGGCAAATATAGAACTATTAACTGTAATGATATCTGTCTACTTAAATGGAGACCATAATGGAAGGTCCCAACTGCCTTTATTATTTTTTTAATTATAGGTTATTATAATGGTGTTAATGTTCACCAGTTAATCCAGCTTTCTAAAATTCAGAAGAATTATGACTATAACTTACAGCAATTCTTTTCCTTTATTCCAGGTTGTGATCTCATAAAAATTTATTCCTATTTGGAAATCAGATGGTACTTAAAATATTTAATAGCTTCATTTTGTTTTCAAGTTACAGTAGACTATAAAAGAACAAGAATAAAAAAAGGTTAAAATTGTGGAAATGTCTTATTTTAAAGTGACTGTAGAATATAATCACAGCCCTCAAAAATCACAGAGAGGTCTATGTCTGCTTGGCTTTGATGATACTCTCACTCTGGCAATGAAATGCAGCTTAAGACAACGTGTTCTATGGAAAAAGAGGAGTCAT